>NW_026610608.1:0-214491 GCF_029499605.1 Hyla sarda
TTGCTCTCATATCTGGCTCGCTCGCTTGCTTTTATGTCTGGCTCGATCGCTCTCATATCTATCTCGCTCGCTTGCTCTCATGTCTGGCTCGCTTGCTCTCATGTCTGGCTCACTCGCTCTCATATCTGGCTCGCTCGCTTGCTCTCATGTCTGGCTCGCTCACTCTCATATCTGGCTCGCTCGCTCGCATATCTGGCTCGCTCGCTTGCTCTCTTGTCTGGCTCACTCTCTTATCTGGCTCGCTCGCTTGCTCTCATGTCTGGCTCGCTCACTCTCATATCTTGCTCGCTCGCTCACTCTCATATCTTGCTCGCTCGCTTGCTCTCTTGTCTGGCTCGCTCTCTTATCTCGCTCGCTCTCATATCTGGCTCGCTCGCTTGCTCTCATATCTGGCTCGCTCACTTGCTCTCATATCTGGCTCGCTCACTTGCTCTCTTGTCTGGCTCGCTCTCTTATCTGGCTCGCTCGCTCGCATAACTGGCTCGCTCGCTTGCTCATCTGGCTCGCTCGCTTGCTCTCATGTCTGGCTCGCTCGCTCTCATATCTGGCTCGCTCGCTTGCTCTCATATCTGGCTCGCTCGCTTGCTCTCTTGTCTGGCTCGCTCTCTTATCTCGCTCGCTCTCATATCTTGCTCGCTCGCTCGCTCTCATATCTGGCTTGCTCGCTTGCTCTCATATCTGGCTCGCTCACTTGCTCTCTTGTCTGGCTCGCTCTCTTATCTGACTTGCTCGCATATCTGGCTCGCTCGATCTCATATCTTGCTCGCTCGCTTGCTCTCATGTCTGGCTCACTCGCTCTCATATCTGGCTCGCTTGCTCTCATGTCTGGCTCGCTCGCTCTCATATCTTGCTCGCTAGCTTGCTCTCATGTCTGGCTCGCTCGCTCTCATATCTGGCTCGCTCGCTTGCTCTCATGTCTGGCTCGCTCACTCTCATATCTGGCTCGCTCGCTTGCTCTCATGTCTGGCTCCCTCGCTCTCATATCTGGCTCGCTCGCTTGCTCTCATGTCTGGCTCGCTCGCTCTCATATCTGGCTCGCTCGCTTGCTCTCTTGTCTGGTTAGCTCTCTTATCTGGCTCGCTTGCTCTCATATCTGGCTCGCTCACTTGCTCTCATATCTGGCTCGCTCGCTTGCTCTCTTGTCTGACTCGCTCTCTTATCTCGCTCGCTCTCATATCTGGCTCGCTCGCTTGCTCTCATATCTGGCTCGCTCACTTGCTCTCTTGTCTGGCTCGCTCTCTTATCTGGCTCGCTCGCATAACTGGCTCACTCTCTTATCTGGCTCGCTCGCATATCTGGTTCGCTCGATCTCATGTCTTTCTCGCTGGCTTGCTCTCATGTCTGGCTCACTCGCTCTCATATCTGGCTCGCTCGCTTGCTCTCATGTCTGGCTCACTCGCTCTCATATCTTGCTCGCTCGCTTGCTCTCATGTCTGTCTCGCTCGCTCTCATATCTGGCTCGCTCGCTTGCTCTCATGTCTGGCTCGCTCGCTCTCATATCTGGCTCGCTCGCTTGCTCTCATGTCTGGCTCGCTCGCTCTCATATCTGGCTCGCTCGCTTGCTCTCTTGTCTGGCTCGCTCTCTTATCTCTCTCGCTCTCATATCTGGCTCGCTCGCTTGCTCTCATATCTGGCTCGCTCTCATATCTTGCTCGCTCGCTTGCTCTCATGTCTGGCTCGCTCGCTCTCATATCTGGCTCGCTCACTTGCTCTCATGTCTGGCTCGCTCGCTCTGATATCTAGCTCGCTCGCTTGCTCTCATGTCTGGCTCGCTCGCTCTCATATCTGGCTCGCTCGCTTGCTCTCTTGTCTGGTTCGCTCTCTTATCTGGCTCGCTTGCTCTCATATCTGGCTCGCTCGCTTGCTTTCATATCTGGCTCGCTCGCTTGCTCTCTTGTCTGGCTCGCTCTCTTATCTCGCTCGCTCTCATATCTGGCTTGCTCGCTTGCTCTCATATCTGGCTCGCTCGCTTGCTCTCATATCTGGCTCGCTCACTTGCTCTCTTGTCTGGCTCGCTCTCTTATCTGACTTGCTCGCATATCTGGCTCGCTCGATCTCATATCTTGCTCGCTCGCTTGCTCTCATGTCTGGCTCACTCGCTCTCATATCTGGCTCGCTTGCTTGCTCTCTTGTCTGGCTCGCTCGCTCTCATATCTTGCTCTCTCGCTTGCTCTTATGTCTGGCTCGCTCGCTCTCATATCTGGCTCGCTCGCTTGATCTCATGTCTGGCTCGCTCGCTCTCATATCTGGCTCGCTCGCTTGCTCTTATGTCTGGCTCGATCGCTCTCATATCTATCTCGCTCGCTTGCTCTCATGTCTGGCTCGCTTGCTCTCATATCTGGCTCGCTCACTTGCTCTCATGTCTGGCTCGCTCACTCTCATATCTTCCTCGCTCGCTTGCTCTCATGTCTGGCTCGCTCGCTCTCATATCTGGCTCGCTCGCTTGCTCTCATGTCTGGCTCGCTCGCTCTCATATCTGGCTCGCTCACTTGCTCTCTTGTCTGGTTCGCTCTCTTATCTGGCTCGCTCTCATGTCTTGCTCGCTCGCTTGCTCATATGTCTGACTCGCTTTCATATCTGGCTCGCTCGCTTGCTCTCATGTCTGGCTCGCTCGCTCTCATATCTGGCTCGCTCGCTTGCTCTCAAATCTGGCTCGCTCGCTTGCTCTCTTGTCTGGCTCGCTCTCTTATCTCGCTCGCTCTCATATCTGGCTCGCTCGCTTGCTCTCATATCTGGCTCGCTCGCTTGCTCTCATATCTGGCTCGCTCACTTGCTCTCTTGTCTGGCTTGCTCTCTTATCTGACTTGCTCGCATTTCTGGCTCGCTCGATCTCATATCTTGCTCGCTCGCTTGCTCTCATGCCTGGCTCACTCGCTTTCATATCTGGCTCGCTTGCTCTCATGTCTGGCTCGCTCGCTCTCATATCTTGCTCGCTAACTTGCTCTCATGTCTGGCTCACTCGCTCTCATATCTGGCTCTCTCGCTTGCTCTCATGTCTGGCTCGCTCACTCTCACATCAGGCTCGCTCGCTTTCTCTCATGTCTGGCTCCCTCGCTCTCATATCTGGCTCGCTCGCTTGCTCTCATGTCTGTCTCGCTCTCATATCTGGCTCGCTCGCTTGCTCTCTTGTCTGGTTCGCTCTCTTATCTGACTCGCTTGCTCTCATATCTGGCTCGCTCGCTTGCTCTCATATCTAGCTCGCTTGCTCTCTTGTCTGGCTTGCTCTCTTTTCTCGCTCGCTCTCATATCTGGCTCGCTCGCTTGCTCTCATATCTGGCTCGCTCGCTTGCTCTCATATCTGGCTCGCTCACTTGCTCTCTTGTCTGGCTCGCTCTCTTATCTGGCTCGCTCGCTCACATAACTGGCTCGCTCGCTTGCTCTCATCTGGCTTGCTCGCTTGCTCTCATGTCTGGCTCGCTCGCTCTCATATCTGGCTCGCTCGCTTGCTCTCATGTCTGGCTCCCTCGCTCTCATATCTGGCTCGCTCGCTTGCTATAATGTCTGTCTCGCTCGCTCACATATCTGGCTCGCTCGCTTGCTCTCATGTCTGGCTCGCTCGCTCTCATATCTGGCTCGCTCGCTTGCTCTCTTGTCTGGTTCGCTCTCTTATCTGGCTCGCTTGCTCTCATATCTGGCTCGCTCGCTTGCTCTCATATCTGGCTCGCTCGCTTGCTCTCTTGTCTGGCTCGCTCTCTTATCTCGCTCGCTCTCATATCTGGCTCGCTCGCTTGCTCTCATATCTGGCTCGCTCGCTTGCTCTCATATCTGGCTCACTCACTTGCTCTCTTGTCTGGCTCGCTCTCTTATCTGGCTCGCTCGCTCGCATAACTGGCTCGCTGGCTTGCTCTCATCTGGCTCGCTCGCTTGCTCTCATGTCTGGCTCGCTCGCTCTCATATCTATCTCGCTCGCTTGCTCTCATGTCTGGCTCGCTTGCTCTCATGTCTGGCTTACTCGCTCTCATATCTGGCTCGCTCGCTTCCTCTCATGTCTGGCTCGCTCGCTCTCATATCTTGCTCGCTCGCTTGCTCTCGTGTCTGGCTCGCTCGCTTGCTCTCATGTCTGGCTCACTCACTCTCATATCTGGCTCGCTCGCTTGTTCTCATGTCTGGCTCGATCGCTCTCATATCTGGCTTGCTCGCTTGCTCTCATATCTGGCTCGCTCGCTTGCTTTTATGTCTGGCTCGATCGCTCTCATATCTATCTCGCTCGCTTGCTCTCATGTCTGGCTCGCTTGCTCTCATGTCTGGCTCACTCGCTCTCATATCAGGCTCGCTCGCTTGCTCTCATGTCTGGCTCGCTCACTCTCATATCTGGCTCGCTCGCTTGTTCTCATGTCTGGCTCGATCGCTCTCATATCTGGCTTGCTCGCTTGCTCTCATATCTGGCTCGCTCGCTTGCTTTTATGTCTGGCTCGATCGCTCTCATATCTATCTCGCTCGCTTGCTCTCATGTCTGGCTCGCTTGCTCTCATGTCTGGCTCACTCGCTCTCACATCTGGCTCGCTCGCTTGCTCTCTTGTCTGGCTCGCTCTCTTATCTGGTTTTCTCTCACATCAGGCTCGCTTGCTTGCTCTCATATCTGGCTCGCTCGCTGGCTCTCTTGTCTGGCACGCTCTTTTATCTGGCTCGCTCGCTCTCATGTCTGGCTCGCTCGCTCTCATATCTGGCTCGCTCGCTTGCTCTCTTGTCTGGCTCTCTCTCTTTTCTGGCTCGCTCTCACATCTGGCTCGCTCGCTTGCTCTCATATCTGGCTCGCTCGCTTGCTCTCATGTCTGGCTCGCTCGAACTCATATCTGGCTCGTTCGCTTTCTCTCATGTCTGTCTCGCTCGCTTTCATATCTGGCTCGCTCCCTTGCGCTCTTGTTTGGTTCGCTCTCTTATCTGGCTCGCTCTCATATCTGGCTTGCTCGCTTGCTCTCATATCTGGCTCGCTCGCTTGCTCTCATGTCTGGCTCGCTCGCACTCATATCTGGCTCGCTCGCTTTCTCTCATGTCTGTCTCGCTCGCTCTCATATCTGGCTCGCTCCCTTGCGCTCTTGTCTGGTTGGCTCTCTTATCTGGCTCGCTCTCATATCTGGCTTGCTCGCTTGCTCTCATATCTGGCTCGCTCCCTTGCGCTCTTGTCTGGTTGGCTCTCTTATCTGGCTCGCTCTCATATCTGGCTTGCTCGCTTGCTCTCATATCTGGCTCGCTCGCTTGCTCTCATGTCTGGCTCGCTCGCTCTCATATCTGGCTCGCTCGCTTGCTCTCATATCTGGCTCGCTCGCTTGCTCTCTGGTCTGGCTCGCTTTCTTATCTGGCTCGCTCGCTCTCATATCTGGCTCGCTCGCTTGCGCTCATGTATGGCTCGCTCTCATATCTGGCTCGCTCGCTTGCTCTCATGTCTGGCTCGCTCGCTCTCATGTCTGGCTCGCTCGCTTTCTCTCATGTCTGTCTCGCTTGCTCTCATATCTGGCTCGCTCGCTTGCGCTCTTATCTTGTTCACTCTATTATCTGGCACGCTCTCATATCTGGCTTACTCGCTTGGTCTCAGATCTGGCTCGCTCGCTTGCTCTCATGTCTGGCTCGCTCGCACTCATATCTGGCTCGCTCACTTTCTCTCATGTCTGTCTCGCTCGCTCTCATATCTGGCTCGCTCGCTTGCGCTCTTGTCTGGTTTGCTCTCTTATCTTGCTCGCTCTCATATCTGGCTTGCTCGCTTGCTCTCATATCTGGCTCGCTCGCTTAATCTCATGTCTGGCTCGCTCGCTCTCATATCTGGCTCGCTCACTTGCTCTCATATCTGACTCGCTTGCTTGCTCTCTTGTCTGGCTCACTTTCTTATCTGGTTCGCTCGCTCGCAAATCTGGCTCGCTCGCTCTCATATTTGGCTCGCTCTCATATCTGGCTCGCTCGCTTGCTCTCATGTCTGGCTCGCTCGCTCTCATATCTGGTTCGCTCACTTGCTCTCTTGTCTGGCTCGCTCGTTCTCATATCTGGCTCACTCGCTTGCTCTCATATCTGTCTCGCTCGCTTGCTCTCATGTATGGCTCGCTCGCCCTCATATCTGTCTCGCTCGCTTGCTCTCTTGTCTGGTTTGCTCGCTTCTTCTTGTCTTGCTCTCTCTTATCTGGCTCGCTCGCATATCTGGCTCGCTCGCTCTCACATCTGGCTCGCTCGCTTGCTCTCATATCTGGCTCGCTCGCTTGCTCTCTTGTCTGGCTCGCTCTATTATCTGGTTTGCTCTCACATCTGTCTCGCTCGCTTGCTCTCATATCTTGCTCGCTCGCTGGCTCTCTTGTCTGTCTCACTCTCTTATCTGGCTCGCTCGCTCTCATATCTGGCTCGCTCGCTTGCTGTCTTGTCTGGCTCACTCTCTTTTCTGGCTCACTCTCACATCTGGCTCGCTCGCTTGCTCTCTTGTCCGGCTCGCTCTCTTGTCTGGCTCGCTCACTCGAATATCTGGCTCGCTCGCTTGCTCTCTTGTCTGGCTCGCTCTCTTATCTGGCTCACTCACTCGCATATCTGGCTCGCTCACTCTCATATCTGGCGCTCCTGTCTGGCTTGCTCGCTCTCATATCTGGCTCGCTCGCTTGCTCTCATGTCTGGCTCACTCGCTTGCTCTCATATCTGGCTCGGTCGCTTGCTCTCTTGTCTGGCTCTCACTCTTATATGGCTCGCTCGCATATCTGACTCGCTCACTCTCA
Organism: Hyla sarda; assembly: GCF_029499605.1. NCBI lineage: Eukaryota > Metazoa > Chordata > Amphibia > Anura > Hylidae > Hyla > Hyla sarda. The sequence goes on from NW_026610608.1 coordinate 6,687, forward strand.
CATCTGACTCCCTCGCTCTCACATCTGGCTCGCTCGCTTGCTCTCATATCTGGATCGCTCGCTTGCTCTCTTGTCTGGCTCGTTCTCTTATCTGGCTCGCTCGCTCGCATATCTGGCTCGCTCACTCTTATATCTGGCGCTCCTGTCTGCCTTGCTCACTCTCATATCTGGCTCGCTCGCTTGCTCTCATGTCTGGCTCACTCGCTTGCTCTCATATCTGGCTCGGTCGCTTGCTCTCTTGTCTGGCTCTCACTCTTATATGGCTCGCTCGGATATCTGACTCGCTCTCTCTCATATCTGACTCCCTCGCTCTCACATCTGGCTCGCTCGCTTGCTCTCTTGTCTGGCTCGCTCTCTTATCTGGTTTTCTCTCACATCAGGCTCGCTTGCTTGCACTCATATCTGGCTCGCTCGCTGGCTCTCTTGTCTGGCTCGCTCTTTTATCTGGCTCGCTTGCTCTCATGTCTGGCTCGCTCGCTCTCATATCTGGCTCGCTCGCTTGCTCTCTTGTCTGGCTCGCTCTCTTTTCTGGCTCGCTCTCTTATCTGGCTCGCTCGCTTGCTCTCATATCTGGCTCGCTCTCTTGCTCTCTTGTCTGGCTCACTCTCTTATTTGGCTCGCTCGCTCGCATATCTGGCTTGCTCGCTTGCTCTCATATCTGGCTCGCTCGCTTGCTCTCATATCTGGCTCGCTCACTTGCTCTCTTTTCTGGCTCGCTCTCTTATCTGGCTCGCTCGCATATCTGGCTCGCTCACTTGCTCTCTTGTCTGGCTCACTCTCTTATCTGGCTCGCTCGCTTGCTCTCATGTCTGGCTCGCTCACTCTCATATCTTGCTCGCTGGCTTGCTCTCTTGTCTGGTTCGCTCTCTTATCTGGCTCGCTCTCATATCTTGCTTGCTCGCTTGCTCTCATGTCTGTCTCGCTCTCATATCTGGCTCGCTCGCTATCATATCTGGCTCGCTCGCTTGCTCTCATGTCTGGCTCACTCGCTCTCATATCTGGCTCGCTTGCTTGCTCTCATGTCTGGCTCGCTCGCTCTCATATCTTGCTCGCTTGCTTGCTCTCATGTCTGGCTCGCTCGCTCTCATATCTGGCTCGCTCGCTTGCTCTCATGTCTGGCTCGCTCGCTCTCATATCTGGCTCGCTCGCTTGCTCTCTTGTCTGGTTCGCTCTCTTATCTGGCTCGCTCGCTTGCATATTTGGTTCGCTCGTTTGCTCTCATATCTGGTTCGCTCACTTGCTCTCTTGTCTGGGTCGCTCTCTTATCTCGCTCGCTCTCATATCTGGCTCGCTCGCTTGCTCTCATATCTGGCTCGCTCGCTTGCTCTCTTGTCTGGCTCGCTCTATTATCTCGCTTTCTCTCATGTCCGGCTCGCTCGCTCTCATATCTTGCTCGCTCACTTGATCTCTTGTCTGGCTCCCTTTCTTATCTGGCTCGCTCGCATATCTGGCTCGCTCGCTTGCTCTCTTATCTGGCTCGCTCGCATATCTGGCTCGCTCGCTCGCATATCTGGCTTGCTCGCTTGCTCTCATATCTGGCTCGCTCGCTTGCTCTCATATCTGGCTCGCTCACTTGCTCTCTTGTCTGGCTCGCTCGCACTCATATCTGGCTCGCTCGCTTTCTCTCATGTCTGTCTCGCTCGCTCTCATATCTGGCTCGCTTCCTTGCGCTCTTGTCTGGTTCGCTCTCTTATCTGGCTCGCTCTCATATCTGGCTTGCTCGCTTGCTCTCATATCTGGCTCGCTCGCTTGCTCTCATGTCTGGCTCGCTCGCTCTCATATCTGGCTCGCTCGCTTGCTCTCATGTCTGGCTCGCTCGATCTCATATCTTGCTCGCTCGCTTGCTTTCATGTCTGGCTCGCTCGCTCTCATATCTGGCTCGCTCGCTTTCTCTCATGTCTGTCTCGCTCGCTCTCATATCTGGCTCGCTTGCTTGCGCTCTTGTCTGGTTCGCTCTCTTATCTGGTTCGCTCTCATATCTGGCTTGCTCGCTTGCTCTCTTGTCTATTTCGCTCTCATATCTGGCTAACTCTCATATCTTGCTCGCTCACTTGATCTCTTGTCTGGCTCGCTCTCTTATCTGACTCGCTCACTCGAATATCTGGCTCGCTCGCTTGCTCTCTTGTCTGGCTCGCTCTCTTATCTGGCTCGCTCGCTCGCATATCTGGCTCGCTCACTCTCGTATCTGGCGCTCCTGTCTGGCTTGCTCGCTCTCATATCTGGCTCGCTCGCTTGCTCTCATGTCTGGCTGACTCGCTTGCTCTCATATCTGGCTCGGTCGCTTGCTCTCTTGTCTGGCTCTCACTCTTATATGGCTCGCTCGCATATCTGACACGCTAGCTCTCACATCTGACTCCATCGCTCTCACATCTGGCTCGCTCGCTTGCTCTCATATCTGGCTAGCTTGCTTGCTCTCTTGTCTGGCTCGCTCTTTTATCTGGCTCGCTCGCTCTCATGTCTGGCTCGCTCGCTCTCATATCTGGCTCGCTCGCTTGCTCTCTTGTCTGAATCTCTCTCTTTTCTGGCTCGCTCTCACATCTGGCTCGCTCGCTTGCTCTCATATCTGGCTCGCTCGCTTGCTCTCATGTCTGGCTCGCTCGAACTCATATCTGGCTCGCTCGCTTTCTCTCATGTCTGTCTCGCTCGCTCTCATATCTGGCTCGCTCCCTTGCGCTCTTGTTTGGTTCGCTCTCTTATCTGGCTCGCTCTCATATCTGGCTTGCTCGCTTGCTCTCACATCTGGCTCGCTTGCTTGCTCTCATGTCTGGCTCGCTCGCACTCATATCTGGCTCGCTCGCTTTCTCTCATGTCTGTCTCGCTCGCTCTCATATCTGGCTCGCTCCCTTGCGCTCTTGTTTGGTTCGCTCTCTTATCTGGCTCGCTCTCATATCTGGCTTGCTCGCTTGCTCTCATATCTGGCTCGCTCGCTTGCTCTAATGTCTGGCTCGCTCGCTCTCATATCTGGCTCGCTCGCTTGCTCTCATATCTGGCTCGCTCGCTTGCTCTCTGGTCTGGCTCGCTTTCTTATCTGGCTCGCTCGCTCTCATATCTGGCTCGCTCGCTTGCGCTCATGTATGGCTCGCTCTCATATCTGGCTCGCTCGCTTGCTCTCATATCTGGCTCGCTCGCTTGCTCTCATGTCTGGCTCGCTCGAACTCATATCTGGCTCGCTCGCTTTCTCTCATGTCTGTCTCGCTTGCTCTCATATCTGGCTCGCTCGCTTGCGCTCTTATCTTGTTCACTCTATTATCTGGCACGCTCTCATATCTGGCTTACTCGCTTGCTCTCAGATCTGGCTCGCTCGCTTGCTCTCATGTCTGGCTCGCTCGCACTCATATCTGGCTCGCTCACTTTCTCTCATGTCTGTCTCGCTCGCTCTCATATCTGGCTCGCTCGCTTGCGCTCTTGTCTGGTTTGCTCTCTTATCTTGCTCGCTCTCATATCTGGCTTGCTCGCTTGCTCTCATATCTGGCTCGCTCGCTTAATCTCATGTCTGGCTCGCTCGCTCTCATATCTGGCTCGCTCACTTGCTCTCATATCTGACTCGCTTGCTTGCTCTCTTGTCTGGCTCGCTTTCTTATCTGGTTCGCTCGCTCGCAAATCTGGCTCGCTCGCTCTCATATTTGGCTCGCTCGCTTGCGCTCATGTATGGCTCGCTCTCATATCTGGCTCGCTCGCTTGCTCTCATGTCTGGCTCGCTCGCTCTCATATCTGGTTCACTCACTTGCTCTCTTGTCTGGCTCGCTCGTTCTCATATCTGGCTCACTCGCTTGCTCTCATATCTGTCTCGCTCGCTTGCTCTCATGTATGGCTCGCTCGCCCTCATATCTGTCTCGCTCGCTTGCTCTCTTGTCTGGTTTGCTCGCTTCTTCTTGTCTTGCTCTCTCTTATCTGGCTCGCTCGCATATCTGGCTCGCTCGCTCTCACATCTGGCTCGCTCGCTTGCTCTCATATCTGGCTCGCTCGCTTGCTCTCTTGTCTGGCTCGCTCTATTATCTGGTTTGCTCTCACATCTGTCTCGCTCGCTTGCTCTCATATCTTGTTCGCTCGCTGGCTCTCTTGTCTGTCTCGCTCTCTTATCTGGCTCGCTCGCTCGCATATCTGGCTCGCTCGCTCTTAAATCTTGCTCGCTCGCTTGCTCTCATATCTTGCTCGCTCGCTGGCTCTCTTGTCTGTCTCACTCTCTTATCTGGCTCGCTCACTCTCATATCTGGCTCGCTCGCTTGCTGTCTTGTCTGGCTCACTCTCTTTTCTGGCTCACTCTCACATCTGGCTCGCTTGCTTGCTCTCTTGTCCGGCTCGCTCTCTTATCTGGCTCGCTCACTCGAATATCTGGCTCGCTCGCTTGCTCTCTTGTCTGGCTCGCTCTCTTATCTGGCTCACTCACTCGCATATCTGGCTCGCTCACTCTCATATCTGGCGCTCCTGTCTGGCTTGCTCGCTCTCATATCTGGCTCGCTCGCTTGCTCTCATGTCTGGCTCACTCGCTTGCTCTCATATCTGGCTCGGTCGCTTGCTCTCTTGTCTGGCTCTCACTCTTATATGGCTCGCTCGCATATCTGACTCGCTCTCTCTCATATCTGACTCCCTCGCTCTCACATCTGGCTCGCTCGCTTGCTCTCTTGTCTGGCTCGCTCTCTTATCTGGTTTTCTCTCACATCAGGCTCGCTTGCTTGCTCTCATATCTGGCTCGCTCGCTGGCTCTCTTGTCTGGCTCGCTCTTTTATCTGGCTCGCTCGCTCTCATGTCTGGCTCGCTCGCTCTCATATCTGGCTCGCTCGCTTGCTCTCTTGTCTGGCTCGCTCTCTTTTCTGGCTCGCTCTCACATCTGGCTCGCTCGCTTGCTCTCATATCTGGCTCGCTCTCTTGCTCTCTTGTCTGGCTCGCTCTCTTATCTGGCTCGCTCGCTCGCATATCTGGCTTGCTCGCTCTCATATCTTGCTCGCTTGCTCTCATGTCTGGCTCGCTCTCTCTCATATCTGGCTCGCTCGCTTGCTCTCATGTCTGGCTCGCTCGCTTGCTCTCTTGTTTGGCTCGCTCTCTAATCTGGCTCGCTCTCATATCTTGCTTGCTAGCTTGCTCTCATGTTAAGCTCGCTCGCTCTCATATCTGGCTCGCTCGATTTCTCTCTTGTCTGGTTCGCTCTCTTATCTGGCTCGCTCTCATATCTGGCTTGCTCGCTTGCTCTCATATCTGGCTCGCTCGCTTGCTCTCATGTCTGGCTCGCTCGCTCTCATATCTGGCTCGCTCGCTTTCTCTCATATCTGGCTCGCTCGCTTGCTCTCTTGTCTGGCTCACTTTCTTATCTGGTTCGCTCGCTCGCATATCTGGCTCGCTCGCTCTCACATCTGGCTCGCTCGCTTGCTTTCATGTATGGCTCGCTCTCATATCTGGCTCGCTCGCTTGCTCTCATGTCTGGCTCGCTCGCTCTCATATCTGGCTCGCTCGCTTTCTCTCATATCTGGCTCGCTCGCTTGCTCTCTTGTCTGGCTCACTTTCTTATCTGGTTCGCTCGCTCGCTCTCATGTCTGGCTCGCTCGCTCTCACATCTGGCTCGCTCGCTTGCTCTCATGTATGGCTCGCTCTCATATCTGGCTCACTCGCTTGCTCTCATATCTGTCTCGCTCGCTTGCTCTCATGTATGGCTCGCTCGCTCTCATATCTGTCTCGCTCGCTTGCTCTCTTGTCTGGTTTGCTCGTTTCCTCTTGTCTTGCTCTCTCTCTTATCTGGCTAGCTCGCATATCTGGCTTGCTCGCTCTCACATCTGGCTCGCTCGCTTGCTCTCATATCTGGCTCGCTCGCTTGCTGTCTTGTCTGGCTCACTCTCTTTTCTGGCTCGCTCTCACATCTGGCTCGCTCGCTTGCTCTCATGTCTGGCTCGCTCGCTTTCATATCTGGCTCGCTCGCTTGCTCTCATGTCTGGCTCGCTCGCTCTCATATCTGGCTCGCTCGCTTGCGCTCTTGTCTGGATCGCTCTCTTATCTGGTTCGCTCTCATATCTGGCTTGCTCGCTTGCTCTCATATCTGGCTCGCTCGCTTGCTCTCTTGTCTGTCTCGCTCTCTTATCTGGCTCGCTCACTCGAATATCTGGCTCGCTCGCTTGCTCTCTTGTCTGGCTCACTCGCTTGCTCTCATATCTGGCTCGGTCGCTTGCTCTCTTGTCTGGCTCGCTCTCTTTTCTGGCTCGCTCTCACATCTGGCTCGCTCGCTTGCTCTCATATCTGGCTCGCTCTCTTGCTCTCTTGTCTGGCTCGCTCTCTTATCTGGCTCGCTCGCTCGCATATCTGGCTTGCTCGCTCTCATATCTGGCCCTCCTGTCTGGCTTGCTTGCTCTCATATCTGGCTCGCTCGCTTGCTCTCATGTCTGGCTCACTCGCTTGCTCTCATATCTGGCTCGGTCGCTTGCTCTCTTGTCTGGCTCGCTCTCTTTTCTGGCTCGCTCTCACATCTGGCTCGCTCGCTTGCTCTCATATCTGGCTCGCTCTCTTGCTCTCTTGTCTGGCTCGCTCTCTTATCTGGCTTGCTCGCTCGCATATCTGGCTTGCTCGCTCTCATATCTTGCTCGCTTGCTCTCATGTCTGGCTCGCTCTCTCTCATATCTGGCTCGCTCGCTTGCTCTCATGTCTGGCTCGCTCGCTCTCACATCTGGTTCCCTCGCTTGCTCTCTTGTCTGGCTCGCTCTCTAATCTGGCTCGCTCTCATATCTTGCTTACTCGCTTGCTCTCATGTTAGGCTGGCTCGCTCTCATATCTGGCTCGCTCGATTTCTCTCTTGTCTGGTTCGCTCTCTTACCTGGCTCGCTCTCATATCTGGCTTGCTTGCTTGCTCTCATATCTGGTTCGCTCGCTTGCTCTCATGTCTGGCTCGCTCGCACTCATATCTGGCTCGCTCGCTTTCTCTCATGTCTGTCTCGCTCGCTCTCATATCTGGCTCGCTTCCTTGCGCTCTTGTCTGGTTCGCTCTCTTATCTGGCTCGCTCTCATATCTGGCTTGCTCGCTTGCTCTCATATCTGGCTCGCTCGCTTGCTCTCATGTCTGGCTCGCTCGCTCTCATATCTGGCTCGCTCTCTTGCTCTCATATCTGGCTCGCTCGCTTGCTCTCTTGTCTGGCTCGCTTTCTTATCTGGTTCGCTCGCTCGCATATCTGGCTCGCTCGCTCTCATATCTGGCTCGCTCGCTTGCTCTCATGTATGGCTCCCTCTCATATCTGGCTCGCTCGCTTGCTCTCATATCTGGCTCGCTCGCTCTCATATCTGGTTCGCTCACTTGCTCTCTTGTCTGGCTCGCTCGCTCTCATATCTGGCTCACTCGCTTGCTCTCATATCTGTCTCGCTCGCCTGCTCTCATGTATGGCTCGCTCGCTCTCATATCTGTCTCGCTCGCTTGCTCTCTTGTCTGGTTTGCTCGTTTCCTCTTGTCTTGCTCTCTCTCTTATTTGGCTCGCTCGCATATCTGGCTTGCTCGCTCTCACATCTGGCTCGCTCGCTTGCTCTCATATCTGGCTCGCTCGCTTGCTCTCTTGTCTGGCTTGCTCTCTTATCTGGTTTGCTCTCACATCTGGCTCACTCGCTTGCTCTCATATCTTGCTCGCTCGCTGGCTCTCTTGTCTGTCTCGCTCTCTTATCTGGCTCGCTCGCTCGCAAATCTGGCTCGCTCTTAAATCTTGCTCGCTCGCTTGCTCTCATGTCTGGCACGCTCGCTCTCATATCTGGCTCGCTCGCTTGCTGTCTTGTCTGGCTCGCTCGCTTTCATATCTGGCTCGCTCGCTTGCTCTCATGTCTGTCTCGTTCGCTCTCATATCTGGCTCGCTCGCTTGCGCTCTTGTCTGGTTCGCTCTCTTATCTGGTTCGCTCTCATATCTGGCTTGCTCGCTCTCATATCTTGCTCGCTTGCTCTCATGTCTGGCTCGCTCTCTCTCATATCTGGCTCGCTCGCTTGCTCTCATGTCTGGCTCGCTCGCTTGCTCTCTTGTTTGGCTCGCTCTCTAATCTGGCTCGCTCTCATATCTTGCTTGCTAGCTTGCTCTCATGTTAAGCTCGCTCGCTCTCATATCTGGCTCGCTCGATTTCTCTCTTGTCTGGTTCGCTCTCTTATCTGGCTCGCTCTCATATCTGGCTTGCTCGCTTGCTCTCATATCTGGCTCGCTCGCTTGCTCTCATGTCTGGCTCGCTCGCTCTCATATCTGGCTCGCTCGCTTTCTCTCATATCTGGCTCGCTCGCTTGCTCTCTTGTCTGGCTCACTTTCTTATCTGGTTCGCTCGCTCGCATATCTGGCTCGCTCGCTCTCACATCTGGCTCGCTCGCTTGCTTTCATGTATGGCTCGCTCTCATATCTGGCTCGCTCGCTTGCTCTCATGTCTGGCTCGCTCGCTCTCATATCTGGCTCGCTCGCTTTCTCTCATATCTGGCTCGCTCGCTTGCTCTCTTGTCTGGCTCACTTTCTTATCTGGTTCGCTCGCTCGCATATCTGGCTCGCTCGCTCTCACATCTGGCTCGCTCGCTTGCTCTCATGTATGGCTCGCTCTCATATCTGGCTCACTCGCTTGCTCTCATATCTGTCTCGCTCGCTTGCTCTCATGTATGGCTCGCTCGCTCTCATATCTGTCTCGCTCGCTTGCTCTCTTGTCTGGTTTGCTCGTTTCCTCTTGTCTTGCTCTCTCTCTTATCTGGCTAGCTCGCATATCTGGCTTGCTCGCTCTCACATCTGGCTCGCTCGCTTGCTCTCATATCTGGCTCGCTCGCTTGCTGTCTTGTCTGGCTCACTCTCTTTTCTGGCTCGCTCTCACATCTGGCTCGCTCGCTTGCTCTCATGTCTGGCTCGCTCGCTTTCATATCTGGCTCGCTCGCTTGCTCTCATGTCTGGCTCGCTCGCTCTCATATCTGGCTCGCTCGCTTGCGCTCTTGTCTGGATCGCTCTCTTATCTGGTTCGCTCTCATATCTGGCTTGCTCGCTTGCTCTCATATCTGGCTCGCTCGCTTGCTCTCTTGTCTGTCTCGCTCTCTTATCTGGCTCGCTCACTCGAATATCTGGCTCGCTCGCTTGCTCTCTTGTCTGGCTCACTCGCTTGCTCTCATATCTGGCTCGGTCGCTTGCTCTCTTGTCTGGCTCGCTCTCTTTTCTGGCTCGCTCTCACATCTGGCTCGCTCGCTTGCTCTCATATCTGGCTCGCTCTCTTGCTCTCTTGTCTGGCTCGCTCTCTTATCTGGCTCGCTCGCTCGCATATCTGGCTTGCTCGCTCTCATATCTGGCCCTCCTGTCTGGCTTGCTTGCTCTCATATCTGGCTCGCTCGCTTGCTCTCATGTCTGGCTCACTCGCTTGCTCTCATATCTGGCTCGGTCGCTTGCTCTCTTGTCTGGCTCGCTCTCTTTTCTGGCTCGCTCTCACATCTGGCTCGCTCGCTTGCTCTCATATCTGGCTCGCTCTCTTGCTCTCTTGTCTGGCTCGCTCTCTTATCTGGCTCGCTCGCTCGCATATCTGGCTTGCTCGCTCTCATATCTTGCTCGCTTGCTCTCATGTCTCGCTCGCTCTCTCTCATATCTGGCTCGCTTGCTTGCTCTCATGTCTGGCTCGCTCGCTCTCACATCTGGTTCCCTCGCTTGCTCTCTTGTCTGGCTCGCTCTCTAATCTGGCTCGCTCTCATATCTTGCTTACTCGCTTGCTCTCATGTTAGGCTGGCTCGCTCTCATATCTGGCTCGCTCGATTTCTCTCTTGTCTGGTTCGCTCTCTTACCTGGCTCGCTCTCATATCTGGCTTGCTTGCTTGCTCTCATATCTGGTTCGCTCGCTTGCTCTCATGTCTGGCTCGCTCGCACTCATATCTGGCTCGCTCGCTTTCTCTCATGTCTGTCTCGCTCGCTCTCATATCTGGCTCGCTTCCTTGCGCTCTTGTCTGGTTCGCTCTCTTATCTGGCTCGCTCTCATATCTTGCTTGCTCGCTTGCTCTCATATCTGGCTCGCTCGCTTGCTCTCATGTCTGGCTCGCTCCCTCTCATATCTGGCTCGCTCTCTTGCTCTCATATCTGGCTCGCTCGCTTGCTCTCTTGTCTGGCTCGCTTTCTTATCTGGTTCGCTCGCTCGCATATCTGGCTCGCTCGCTCTCATATCTGGCTCGCTCGCTTGCTCTCATGTATGGCTCCCTCTCATATCTGGCTCGCTCGCTTGCTCTCATATCTGGCTCGCTCGCTCTCATATCTAGTTCGCTCACTTGCTCTCTTGTCTGGCTCGCTCGCTCTCATATCTGGCTCACTCGCTTGCTCTCATATCTGTCTCGCTCGCTTGCTCTCATGTATGGCTCGCTCGCTCTCATATCTGTCTCGCTCGCTTGCTCTCTTGTCTGGTTTGCTCGTTTCCTCTTGTCTTGTCCTCTCTCTTATTTGGCTCGCTCGCATATCTGGCTTGCTCGCTCTCACATCTGGCTCGCTCGCTTGCTCTCATATCTGGCTCGCTCGCTTGCTCTCTTGTCTGGCTTGCTCTCTTATCTGGTTTGCTCTCACATCTGGCTCACTCGCTTGCTCTCATATCTTGCTCGCTCGCTGGCTCTCTTGTCTGTCTCGCTCTCTTATCTGGCTCGCTCGCTCGCAAATCTGGCTCGCTCTTAAATCTTGCTCGCTCGCTTGCTCTCATGTCTGGCACGCTCGCTCTCATATCTGGCTCGCTCGCTTGCTGTCTTGTCTGGCTCGCTCGCTTTCATATCTGGCTCGCTCGCTTGCTCTCATGTCTGTCTCGTTCGCTCTCATATCTGGCTCGCTCGCTTGCGCTCTTGTCTGGTTCGCTCTCTTATCTGGTTCGCTCTCATATCTGGCTTGCTCGCTTGCTCTCATATCTGGCTCGCTCGCTTGCTCTCTTGTCTGGCTCGCTCTCTTATCTGGCTCACTCACTCGAATATCTGGCTCGCTCGCTTGCTCTCTTGTCTGGCTCGCTCTCTTATCTAGCTCGCTCGCATATCTGGCTAGCTCACTCTCATATCTGGCGCTCCTATCTGGCTTGCTCGCTCTCATATCTGGCTCGTTTGCTTGCTCTCATGTCTGGCTCACTCGCTTGCTCTCATATCTGGCTCGGGCGCTTGCTCTCTTGTCTGGCTCCCACTCTTATATGGCTCGCTCGCATATCTGACTCGCTCGCTCTCACATCTGACTCCCTCGCTCTCATATCTGGCTCGCTCGCTTGCTCTCATATCTGGCTAACTTGCTTGCTCTCTTGTCTGGCTCGCTCTCTTATCTGGTTTGCTCTCACATCAGGCTCGCTTGCTCTCATATCTGGCTCGCTCGCTGGCTCACTTGTCTGGCTCGCTCTTTTATCTGGCCTGCTCGCTCTCATGTCTGGCTCGCTCGCTCTCATATCTGGCTCGCTCGCTTGCTCTCTTGTCTGGCTCGCTCTCTTTTCTGGCTCGCTCTCACATCTGGCTCGCTCGCTCGCTCTCATATCTGACTCGCTCGCTTGCTCTCTTGTCTGGCTCGCTCTCTTTTCTGGCTCGCTCTCACATCTGGCTCGCTTGCTTGCTCTCATATCTGGCTCCCTCTCTTGCTCTCTTGTCTGGCTCGCTCTCTTATCTGGCTCGCTCGCTCGCATATCTGGCTTGCTCGCTCTCATATCTTGCTCGCTTGCTCTCATGTCTGGCTCGCTCTCTCATATCTGGCTCGCTCGCTTACTCTCATGTCTGGCTCGCTCGCTCTCACATCTGGCTAACTCGCTTGCTCTCTTGTCTGGCTCGCTCTCTAATCTGGCTCGCTCTCATATCTTGCTTGCTCGCTTGCTCTCATGTTAGGCTCGCTCGCTCACATATCTGGCTCGCTCGATTTCTCTCTTGTCTGGCTCGCTCTCTAATCTGGCTCGCTCTCATATCTGGCTTGCTCGCTTGCTCTCATATCTGGCTCGCTCTCTTGCTCTCATGTCTGGCTCGCTCGCACTCATATCTGGCTTGCTCGCTTGCTCTCATATCTGGCTCACTCGCTTGCTCTCTTGTCTGGCTCGCTCTCTTATCTGGCTCGCTCACTCGAATATCAGGCTCATTCGCTTGCTCTCTTGTCTGGCTCGCTCTCTTATCGGGCTCGCTCGCTCGCATATCTGGCTCGCTCGATTTCTCTCTTGTCTGGTTCGCTCTCTTACCTGGCTCGCTCTCATATCTGGCTTGCTCGCTTGCTCTCATATCTGGCTCGCTCGCTTGCTCTCATGTCTGGCTCGCTCGCTCTCATATCTGGCTCGCTCGCTTGCTCTCATATCTGGCTCGCTCGCTTGCTCTCTTGTCTCGCTCGCTTTCTTATCTGGTTCGCTCGCTCGCATATCTGGCTCGCTCGCTCTCATATCTGGCTCGCTCGCTTGCTCTCATGTATGGCTCGCTCTCAAATCTGGCTCGCTCGCTTGCTCTCATGTCTGGCTCGCTCGCTCTCATATCAGGATCGCTCACTTGCTCTCTTGTCTGGCTCGCTTGCTCTTATGTATGGCTCGCTCTCAAATCTGGCTCGCTCGCTTGCTCTCATATCTGGCTCACTCGCTTGCTCTCATATCTGTCTCGCTCGCTTGCTCTCATGTATGGCTCGCTCGCTCTCATATCTGTCTCGCTTGCTTGCTCTCTTGTCTGGTTTGCTCGTTTCCTCTTGTCTTGCTCTCTCTCTTATCTGGCTCGCTCGTATATCTGGCTTGCTCGCTCTCACATCTGGCTCGCTCGCTTGCTCTCATATCTGGCTCGCTCGCTTGCTCTCTTGTCTGGCTCGCTCTCTTATCTGGTTTGCTCTCACATCTAGATCGCTCGCTTGCTCTCATATCTTGCTCGCTCGCTGGCTCTCTTGTCTGTCTCGCTCTCTTATCTGGCTCGCTCGCTCGCATATCTGGCTCGCTCGCTCTTAAATCTTGCTCGCTCGCTTGCTCTCATGTCTGGCTCGCTCTCATATCTGGCTCGCTCGCTTGCTCTCATGTCTGTCTCGCTCGCTCTCATATCTGGCTCGCTCGCTTGCGCTCTTGTCTGGTTCGCTCTCTTATCTGGTTCGCTCTCATATCTGGCTTGCTCGCTTGCTCTCATATCTGGCTCGCTCACTTGCTCTCTTGTCTGGCTCGCTCTCTTATCTGGCTTGCTCACTTGAATATCTGGCTCGCTCGCTTGCTCTCTTGTCTGGCTCGCTCTCTTATCTGGCTCGCTCGCATATCTGGCTAGCTCACTCTCATATCTGGCGCTCCTGTCTGGCTTGCTCGCTCTCATATCTGGCTCGCTCGCTAGCTCTCATGTCTGGCTCACTCGCTTGCTCTCATATCTGGCTCAGTCGCTTGCTCTCTTGTCTGGCTCCCACTCTTTTATGGCTCGCTCGCATATCTGACTCGCTCGCTCTCACATCTGACTCCCTCGCTCTCATATCTGGCTCGCTCGCTTGCTCTCATATCTGGCTAGCTTGCTTGCTCTCTTGTCTGGCTCGCTCTCTTATCTGGTTTGCTCTCACATCAGGCTCGCTTGCTTGCTCTCATATCTGGCTCGCTCGCTGGCTCTCTTGTCTGGCTCGCTCTTTTATCTGGCCCGCTCGCTCTCATGTCTGGCTCGCTCGCTCTCATATCTGGCTCGCTCGCTTGCTCTCTTGTCTGGCTCGCTCTCTTTTCTGGCTCGCTCTCACATCTGGCTCGCTCGCTCTCATATCTGGCTCGCTCGCTTGCTCTCTTGTCTGGCTCGCTCTCTTTTCTGGCTCGCTCTCACATCTCGCTCGTTTGCTTGCTCTCATATCTGGCTCGCTCTGTTGCTCTCTTGTCTGGCTCGCTCTCTTGCTCTCTTGTCTGGCTCGCTCTCTTATCTGGCTCGCTCGCTCGCATATCTGGCTTGCTCGCTCTCATATCTTACTCGCTTGCTCTCATGTCTGGCTCGCTCTCATATTTGGCTCGCTCGCTTGCTCTCATGTCTGGCTCGCTCGCTTTCACATCTGGCTCCCTCGCTTGCTCTCTTGTCTGGCTCGCTCTCTAATCTGGCTCGCTCTCATATCTTGCTTGCTCGCTTGCTCTCATGTTAGGCTCGCTCGCTCACATATCTGGCTCGCTCGATTTCTCTCTTGTCTGGCTCGCTCTCTAATCTGGCTCGCTCTCATATCTGGCTTGCTCGCTTGCTCTCATATCTGGCTCGCTCGCTTGCTCTCATGTCAGGCTCGTTCGCACTCATATCTGGCTCGCTCGCTTTCTCTCATGTCTGTCTTGCTCGCTCTCATATCTGGCTCGCTCCCTTGCGCTCTTGTCTGGCTCGCTCTCTTTTCTGGCTCGCTCTCACATCTGGCTCGCTCGCTTGCTCTCATATCTGGCTCGCTCTCTTGCCCTCTTGTCTGGCTCGCTCTTTTATCTGGCTCGCTCGCTCGCATATCTGGCTTGCTCACTCTCATATCTTGCTTGCTTGCTCTCATGTCTGGCTCGCTCTCATATCTGGCTCGCTCGCTTGCTCTCATGTCTGGCTCGCTCGCTCTCACATCTGGCTCCCTCGCTTGCTCTCTTGTCTGGCTCGCTCTCTAATCTGGCTCGCTCTCATATCTTGCTTGCTCGCTTGCTCTCATGTTAGGCTCGCTTGCTCTCATATCTGGCTCGCTCGATTTCTCTCTTGTCTGGTTCGCTCTCTTATCTGGCTCGCTCTCATATCTGGCTTGCTCGCTTGCTCTCATATCTGGCTCGCTCGCTTGCTCTCATGTCTGGCTCGCTCACACTCATATCTGGCTCGCTCCCTTGCGCTCTTGTCTGGTTCGCTCTCTTATCTGGCTCGCTCTTATATCTGGCTTGCTCGCTTGCTCTCATATCTGGCTTGCTCGCTTGCTCTCATGTCTGGCTCGCTCGCTCTCATATCTGGCTCGCTCGCTTGCTCTCATATCTGGCTCGCTCGCTTGCTCTCTGGTCTGGCTCGCTTTCTTATCTGGCCCGCTCGCTCTCATATCTGGCTCGCTCGCTTGCTCTCATGTCTGGCTCGCTCGCTTGCGCTCTTGTCTGGTTTGCTCTCTTATCTGGTTCGCTCTCATATCTGGCTTGCTCGCTTGCTCTCATATCTGGCTCACTCGCTTGCTCTCTTGTCTGGCTCGCTCTCGTATCTGGCTCGCTCACTTGAATATCTGGCTCACTCGCTTGCTCTCTTGTCTGGCTCGCTCTCTTATCTGGCTCGCTCGCTCGCATATCTGGCTAGCTCACTCTCATATCTGGCGCTCCTGTCTGGCTTGCTCGCTCTCATATCTGGCTCGCTCGCTTGCTCTCATGTCTTGCTCACTCGCTTGCTCTCATATCTGGCTTGGTCACTTGCTCTCTTGTCTGGCTCTCACTCTTATATGGCTCGCTCGCATATCTGACTCACTCGCTCTCACATCTGACTCCCTCGCTCTCACATCTGGCTCGCTCGCTTGCTCTCATATCTGGCTAGCTTGCTTGCTCTCTTGTCTGGCTCGCTCTCTTATCTGGTTTTCTCTCACATCAGGCTCGCTTGCTTGCTCTCATATCTGGCTCGCTCGCTGGCTCTCTTGTTTGGCTCGCTCTTTTATCTGGCTCGCTCGCTCTCATGTCTGGCTCGCTCGCTCTCATATCTGGCTCGCTCGCTTGCTCTCTTGTCTGGCTCGCTCTCTTTTCTGGCTCGCTCTCACATCTGGCTCGCTCGCTTGCTCTCATATCTGGCTCGCTCTCTTGCTCTCTTGTCTGTCTCGCTCTCCTATCTGGCTCGCTCGCTCGCATATCCTGCTTGCTCGTTCTCATATCTTGCTCGCTTGCTCTCATGTCTGGCTCGCTCTCTCTCATATCTGGCTCGCTCGCTTGCTCTCATGTCTGGCTCGCTAGCTCTCACATCTGGCTCCCTCGCTTGCTCTCTTGTCTGGCTCGCTCTCTAATCTGGCTCGCTCTCATATCTTGCTTGCTCGCTTGCTCTCATGTTAGGCTCGCTCGCTCTCATATCTGGCTCGCTCGATTTCTCTCTTGTCTGGTTCGCTCTCTTATCTGGCTCGCTCTCATATCTGGCTTGCTCGCTTGCTCTCATATCTGGCTCGCTCGCTTGCTCTCATGTCTGGCTCGCTCGCACTCATATCTGGCTCGCTCGCTTTCTCTCATGTCTGTCTTGCTCGCTCTCATATCTGGCTCGCTCCCTTGCGCTCTTGTCTGGTTCGCTCTCTTATCTGGCTCGCTCTCATATCTGGCTTGCTCGCGTGCTCTCATATCTGGCTCGCTCGCTTGCTCTCATGTCTGGCTCGTTCGCTCTCATATCTGGCTCGCTCGCTTGCTCTCATATCTGGCTCGCTCGCTTGCTCTCTGGTCTGGCTCGCTTTCTTATCTGGCTCGCTCGCTCTCATATATGGCTCGCTCGCTTGCTCTCATGTCTGGCTCGCTCGCTCTCATATCTGGCTCGCTCGCTTGCGCTCTTGTCTGGTTCGCTCTCTTATCTGGTTCGCTCTCATATCTGGCTTGCTCGCTTGCTCTCATATCTGGCTCGCTCGCTTGCTCTCTTGTCTGGCTCGCTCTTATCTGGCTCGCTCACTCGAATATCTGGCTCGCTCGTTTGCTCTCTTGTCTGTCTCGCTCTCTTATCTGGCTCGCTCACTCGAATATCTGGCTCGCTCGCTTGCTCCCTTGTCTGGCTCACTCTCTTATCTGGCTCGCTCGCATATCTGGCTAGCTCACTCTCATATCTGGCGCTCCTGTCTGGCTTGCTCGCTCTCATATCTGGCTCGCTTGCTTGCTCTCATGTCTGGCTCACTCGCTTGCTCTCATATCTGGCTCGGTCGCTTGCTCTCTTGTCTGGCTCCCACTCTTATATGGCTCGCTCGCATATCTGAATCGCTCGCTCTCACATCTGACTCCCTCGCTCTCATATCTGGCTCGCTCTTTTATCTGGCCCGCTCGCTCTCATGTCTGGCTCGCTCGCTCTTATATCTGGCTCGCTCGCTTGCTCTCTTGTCTGGCTCGCTCTCTTTTCTGGCTCGCTCTCACATCTGGCTCGCTCGCTTGCTCTCATATCTGGCTCGCTCTCTTGCTCTCTTGTCTGGCTCGCTCTCTTATCTGGCTCGCTCGCTCGCATATCTGACTTGCTCGCTCTCATATATTGCTCGCTTGCTCTCATGTCTGGCTCTCTCTCTCATATCTGGCTCGCTCGCTTGCTCTCATGTCTGGCTCGCTCGCTCTCACATCTGGCTCCCTCGCTTGCTCTCTTGTCTGGCTCGCTCTCTAATCTGGCTCGCTCTCATATCTTGCTTGCTCGCTTGCTCTCGTGTTAGGCTCGCTCGCTCACATATCTGGCTCGCTCGATTTCTCTCTTGTCTGGTTCGCTCTCTTATCTGGCTCGCTCTCATATCTGGCTTGCTCGCTTGCTCTCATATCTGGCTCGCTCGCTTGCTCTCATGTCTGGCTCGCTCGCTCTCATATCTGGCTCGCTCGCTTGCTCTCTGGTCTGGCTCGCTTTCTTATCTGGCTCGCTCGCTCTCATATCTGGCTCGCTCGCTTGCTCTCATGTCTGGCTCGCTCGCTCTCATATCTGGCTCGCTCGCTTGCGCTCTTGTGTGGTTCGCTCTCTTATCTGGTTCGCTCTCATATCTGGCTTGCTCGCTTGCTCTCATATCTGGCTCACTCGCTTGCTCTCTTGTCTGGCTCGCTCTCTTATCTGGCTCGCTCACTCGAATATCTTGGTCACTCGCTTGCTCTCTTGTCTGGCTCGCTCTCTTATCTGGTTCGCTCGCTCGCATATCTGGCTAGCTCACTCTCATATCTGGCGCTCCTGTCTGGCTTGCTCGCTCTCATATCTGGCTCGCTCGCTTGCTCTCATGTCTGGCTCACTCGCTTGCTCTCATATCAGGCTTGGTCGCTTTCTCTCTTGTCTGGCTCTCACTCTTATATGGCTCGCTCGCATATCTGACTCGCTCGCTCTCACATCTGACTCCCTCGCTCTCACATCTGGCTCGCTCTCTTGCTCTCATATCTGGCTAGCTTGCTTGCTCTCTTGTCTGGCTCGCTCTCTTATCTGGTTTGCTCTCACATCAGGCTCGCTTGCTTGCTCTCATATCTGGCTCGCTCGCTGGCTCTCTTGTCTGGCTCGCTCTTTTATCTGGCTCGCTCGCTCTCATGTCTGGCTCGCTCGCTCTCATATCTGGCTCGCTCGCTTGCTCTCTTGTCTGGCTCGCTCTCTTTTCTGGCTCGCTCTCACATCTGGCTCCCTCGCTTGCTCTCTTGTCTGGCTCGCTCTCTAATCTGGCTCGCTCTCATATCTGGCTCGCTCGCTTGCTCTCATATCTGGCTCGCTCGCTTGCTCTCTTGTCTGGCTCGCTTTCTTATCTGGTTCGCTCGCTCGCATATCTGGCTCGCTCGCTCTCATATCTGGCTCGCTCGCTTGCTCTCATGTATGGCTCGCTCTCATATCTGGCTCGCTCGCTTGCTCTCATGTCTGGCTCGCTCGCTCTCATATCTGGCTCACTCGCTTGCTCTCATATCTGTCTCGCTCGCTTGCTCTCATGTATGGCTCGCTCGCTCTCATATCTGTCTCGCTCGCTTGCTCTCTTGTCTGGTTTGCTCATTTCCTCTTGTCTTGCTCTCTCTCTTATCTGGCTCGCTCGCATATCTGGCTTGCTCGCTCTCACATCTGGCTCGCTCGCTTGCTCTCATATCTGGCTCGCTCGCTTGCTCTCTTGTCTGGCTCGCTCTCTTATCTGGTTTGCTCTCACATCTGGCTCGCTCGCTTGCTCTCATATCTTGCTCACTCGCTGGCTCTCTTGTCTGTCTCGCTCTCTTATCTGGCTGGCTCGCTCGCATATCTGGCTCGCTCGCTCTTAAATCTTGCTCGCTCGCTTGCTCTCATGTCTGGCTCGCTCGCTCTCATATCTGGCTCGCACGCTTGCTGTCTTGTCTGGCTCACTCTCTTTTCTGGCTCACTCTCACATCTGGCTCGCTCGCTTGCTCTCATGTCTGGCTCGCTCGCTTTCATATCTGGCTTGCTCGCTTGCTCTCATGTCTGTCTCGCTCGCTCTCATATCTGGCTCGCTCGCTTGCGCTCTTGTCTGGTTCGCTCTCTTATCTGGTTCGCTCTCATATCTGGCTTGCTCGCTTGCTCTCATATCTGGCTCGCTCGCTTGCTCTCTTGTCTGGCTCGCTCACTCGAATATCTGGCTCGCTCACTTGCTCTCTTGGCTGGCTCGCTCTCTTATCTGGCTTGCTCGCATATCTGGCTAGCTCACTCTCATATCTGGCTCGCTCGCTTGCTCTCATGTCTGGCTTGCTCGCTCTCATATCTGGCTCGCTCGCTTGCTCTCTTGTCTGGATCGCTCTCTTATCTGGCTCGCTCTCATATCTTGCTCGCTCGCTTGCTCTCATGTCTGGCTCGCTCTCATATCTGGCTCGCTCGCTTGCTCTCATGTCTGGCTCGCTTGCTCTCATATCTGGCTAGCTTGCTTGCTCTCTTGTCTGGCTCGCTCTCTTATCTGGTTTGCTCTCACATCAGGCTCGCTTGCTTGCTCTCATATCTGGCTCGCTCGCTGGCTCTCTTGTCTGGCTCGCTCTTTTATCTGGCCCGCTCGCTCTCATGTCTGGCTCGCTCGCTCTCATATCTGGCTCGCTCGCTTGCTCTCTTGTCTGGCTCGCTCTCTTTTCTGGCTCGCTCTCACATCTGGCTCGCTCGCTTGCTCTCATATCTGGCTCGCTCTCTTGCTCTCTTGTCTGGCTCGCTCTCTTATCTGGCTCGCTCGCTCGCATATCTGGCTTGCTCGCTCTCATATCTTGCTCGCTTGCTCTCATGTCTGGCTTGCTCTCTCACATCTGGCTCCCTCGCTTGCTCTCTTGTCTGGCTCGCTCTCTAATCTGGCCCGCTCGATCTCATATCTTGCTCGCTCGCTTGCTCTCATATCTGGCTTACTCGCTCTCATATCTGGCTCGCTCACTTGCTCTCATGTCTGGCTCGCTCGCTCTCATATCTTGCTCGCTCGCTTGCTCTCATGTCTGTCTCGCTCTCTCTCATATCTGGCTCGCTTGCTCTCATGTCTGGCTCGCTCGCTCTCATATCTGGCTCGCTCGCTTGCTCTCATGTCTGGCTCGCTTGCTCTCATATCTGGCTCGCACGCTTGCTCTCTTGTCTGGTTCGCTCTCTTATCTGGCTCGCTCGCTTGCATATCTGGCTCGCTCGCTCTCATATCTGGCTCGCTCGCTTGCTCTCATGTCTGGCTTGCTCGCTCTCATATCTGGCTCGCTCGCTTGCTCTCTTGTCTGGATCGCTCTCTTATCTGGCTCGCTCTCATATCTTGCTCGCTCGCTTGCTCTCATGTCTGGCTCGCTCTCATATCTGGCTCGCTCGCTTGCTCTCATGTCTGGCTCGCTCGCTCTCATATCTGGCTCGCTCGCTTGCTCTCATGTCTGGCTCGCTCTCATATATGGCTCGCTCGCTTGCTCTCATGTCTTGCTCACTCGCTCTCATATCTGGCTCGCTCGCTTGCTCTCATGTCTGGCTCGCTCGCTCTCATATCTGGCTCGCTCGCTTGCTCTCATGTCTGGCTCGATCGCTCTCATATCTGGCTCGCTCGCTTGCTCTCATGTCTGGCTCGCTTGCTCTCATATCTGGCTCGCTCGCTTGCTCTCATGTCTGGCTCGCTCGCTCTCATATCTGGCTCGCTCGATTGCTCTCATTTCTGGCTCACTTGCTCTCATACCTGGCTCACTCGCTTGCTCTCATGTCTGGCTCGCTCGCTCTCATATCTGGCTCGCTCGCTCGCATATCTGGCTCGCTCGCTTGCTCTCTTGTCTGGCTCACTCTCTTATCTGGCTTGCTCGCTCACATATCTGGCTCGCTCGCTTGCTCTCTTGTCTGACTCGCTCTCTTATCTGGCTCGCTCGCTCGCATATCTGGCTCGCTCGCTTGCTCTCATCTGGCTCGCTCGCTTGCTCTCATGTCTGGCTCGCTCTCTCATATCTGGCTCGCTCGCTTGCTCTCATGTCTGGCTCGCTCGCTCTCACATCTGGCTCCCTCGCTTGCTCTCTTGTCTGGCTCGCTCTCTAATATGGCTCGCTCTCATATTTTGCTTGCTCGCTTGCTCTCATGTTAGGCTCGCTCGCTCACATATCTGGCTCGCTCGATTTCTCTCTTGTCTGGCTCGCTCTTTAATCTGGCTCGCTCTCATATCTGGCTTGCTCGCTTGCTCTCATATCTGGCTCGCTCACTTGCTCTCATGTCTGGCTCGCTCACACTCATATCTGGCTCGCTCGCTTTCTCTCATGTCTGTCTCGCTCGCTCTCATATCTGGCTCGCTCCCTTGCGCTCTTGTCTGGATAGCTCTCTTATCTGGCTCGCTCTCATATCTGGCTTGCTCGCTTGCTCTCATATCTGGCTTGCTCGCTTGCTCTCATGTCTGGCTCGCTCGCTCTCATATCTGGCTCGCTCGCTTGCTCTCATATCTGGCTCGCTCGCTTGATCTCTGGTCTGGCTCGCTTTCTTATCTGGCTCGCTCGCTCTCATATCTTGCTCGCTCGCTTGCTCTCATGTCTGGCTCGCTCGCTCTCATATCTGGCTCGCTCGCTTGCGCTCTTGTCTGGTTTGCTCTCTTATCTGGTTCGCTCTCATATCTGGCTTGCTCGCTTGCTCTCATATCTGGCTCACTCGCTTGCTCTCTTGTCTGGCTCGCTCTCTTATCTGGCTCGCTCACTCGAATATCTTACTCACTCGCTTGCTCTCTTGTCTGGCTCGCTCTCTTATCTGGCTCGCTCGCTCGCATATCTGGCTCGCTCGATTTCTCTCTTGTCTGGTTCGCTCTCTTACCTGGTTCGCTCTCATATCTGTCTTGCTCGCTTGCTCTCATATCTGGCTCGCTCGCTTGCTCTCATGTCTGGCTCGCTCGCTCTCATATCTGGCTCGCTCGCTTGCTCTCATATCTGGCTCGCTCGCTTGCTCTCTTGTCTGGCTAGCTTTCTTATCTGGTTCGCTCGCTCGCATATCTGGCTCGCTCGCTCTCATATCTGGCTCGCTCGCTTGCTCTCATGTATGGCTCGCTCTCATATCTGGCTCGCTCGCATGCTCTCATGTCTGGTTCGCTCACTTGCTCTCTTGTCTGGCTCGCTCGCTCTCATATCTGGCTCACTCGCTTGCTCTCATATCTGTCTCGCTCGCTTGCTCTCATGTATGGCTCGCTCGCTCTCATATCTGTCTCGCTCGCTTGCTCTCTTGTCTGGTTTGCTCGTTTCCTCTTGTCTTGCTCTCTCTCTTATCTGGCTCGCTCGCATATCTGGCTTGCTCGCTCTCACATCTGGCTCGCTCGCTTGCTCTCATATCTGGCTCGCTTGCTTGCTCTTTTGTCTGGCTCGCTCTCTTATCTGGTTTGCTCTCACATCTGGCTCGCTCGCTTGCTCTCATATCTTGCTCGCTCGCTGGCTCTCTTGTCTGGTTTGCTCGTTTCCTCTTGTCTTGCTCTCTCTCTTATCTGGCTCGCTCGCATATCTGGCTTGCTCGCTCTCACATCTGGCTCGCTCGCTTGCTCTCATATCTGGCTCGCTCGCTTGCTCTCTTGTCTGGCTCGCTCTCTTATCTGTCTCGCTCGCTCTCATATCTGGCTCGCTCGCTTGCTCTCTTGTCTGGCTCGCTCTGTTATCTGGCTCGCTCACTCGAATATCTGGCTCGCTCGCTTGCTCTCTTGTCTGGCTCGCTCTCTTATCTGGCTCGCTCGCATATCTGGCTAGCTCACTCTCATATCTGGCGCTCCTGTCTGGCTTGCTCGCTCTCATATCTGGCTTGCTCGCTTGCTCTCATGTCTGGCTCACTCGCTTCCTCTCATATCTGGCTCGGTCGCTTGCTCTCTTGTCTGGCTCCCACTCTTATATGGCTCGCTCGCATATCTGACTCGCTCCCTCTCACATCTGACTCCCTCGCTCTCATATCTGGCTCGCTCGATTGCTCTCTTGTCTGGCTCGCTCTATTATCTGGTTTGCTCTCACATCAGGCTCGCTTGCTCTCATATCTGGCTCGCTCGCTGGCTCTCTTGTCTGGCTCGCTCTTTTATCTGGCCCGCTCGCTCTCATGTCTGGCTCGCTCGCTCTCATATCTGGCTCGCTCGCTTGCTCTCTTGTCTGGCTCGCTCTCTTTTCTGGCTCGCTCTCACATCTGACTCGCTCGCTTGCTCTCATATCTGGCTCGCTCTCTTGCTCTCTTGTCTGGCTCGCTCTCTTATCTGGCTCGCTCGCTCGCATATCTGGCTTGCTCGCTCTCATATCTTGCTCGCTTGCTCTCATGTCTGGCTCGCTCTCTCATATCTGGCTCGCTCGCTTGCTCTCATGTCTGGCTCGCTCGCTCTCACATCTGGCTCCCTCGCTTGCTCTCTTGTCTGGCTCGCTCTCTAATCTGGCTCGCTCTCATATCTTGCTTGCTCGCTTGCTCTCATGTTA
This sequence comes from Hyla sarda, assembly GCF_029499605.1. Classification (NCBI taxonomy): domain Eukaryota; kingdom Metazoa; phylum Chordata; class Amphibia; order Anura; family Hylidae; genus Hyla; species Hyla sarda. The sequence continues at coordinate 30,006 of NW_026610608.1, forward strand.
GGCTCGCTCGCTCACATATCTGGCTCGCTCGATTTCTCTCTTGTCTGGCTCGCTCTCTAATCTGGCTCGCTCACATATCTGGCTTGCTCGCTTGCTCTCATATCTGGCTCGCTCGCTTGCTCTCATGTCTGGCTCGCTCGCACTCATATCTGGCTCGCTCGCTTTCTCTCATGTCTGTCTCGCTCGCTCTCATATCTGGCTCGCTCCCTTGCGCTCTTGTCTGGATCGCTCTCTTATCTGGCTCGCTCTCATATCTGGCTTGCTCGCTTGCTCTCATATCTGGCTCGCTCGCTTGCTCTCATGTCTGGCTCGCTCTCATATCTGGCTCGCTCACTTGCTCTCATATCTGGCTCGCTCGCTTGCTCTCTGGTCTGGCTCGCTCCCTTGCTCTCTGGTCTGGCTCGCTTTCTTATCTGGCTCGCTCGCTCTCATATCTGGCTCGCTCGCTTGCTCTCATGTCTTGCTCACTCTCTTGCTCTCTTGTCTGGCTCGCTCTCTTATCTGGCTCGCTCGCATATCCTGCTTGCTCGTTCTCATATCTTGCTCGCTTGCTCTCATGTCTGGCTCGCTCTCTCTCATATCTGGCTCGCTCGCTTGCTCTCATGTCTGGCTCGCTCGCTCTCACATCTGGCTCCCTCGCTTGCTCTCTTGTCTGGCTCGCTCTCTAAACTGGCTCGCTCTCATATCTTGCTTGCTCGCTTGCTCTCATGTTAGGCTCGCTCGCTCTCATATCTGGCTCACTCGATTTCTCTCTTGTCTGGTTCGCTCTCTTATCTGGCTCGCTCTCATATCTGGCTTGCTCGCTTGCTCTCATATCTGGCTCGCTCGCTTGCTCTCATGTCTGGCTCGCTCGCACTCATATCTGGCTCGCTCGCTTTCTCTCATGTCTGTCTCGCTCGCTCTCATATCTGGCTCGCTCCCTTGCGCTCTTGTCTGGTTCGCTCTCTTATCTGGCTCGCTCTCATATCTGGCTTGGTCGCTTGCTCTCATATCTGGCTCGCTCGCTCTCATATCTGGGTCGCTCGCTTGCTCTCATATCTGGCTCGCTCGCTTGCTCTCATGTCTGGCTCGCTCGCACTCATATCTGGCTCGCTCGCTTTCTCTCATGTCTGTCTCGCTCGCTCCCATATCTGGCTCGCTCCCTTGCGCTCTTGTCTGGTTCGCTCTCTTATCTGGCTCGCTCTCATATCTGGCTTGCTCGCTTGCTCTCATATCTGGCTCGCTCGCTCTCATATCTGGCTCGCTCGCTTGCTCTCATGTGTGGCTCGCTCGCTCTCATATCTGGCTCGCTCGATTGCTCTCATGTCTGGCTCACTTGCTCTCATACCTGGCTCGCTCGCTTGCTCTCATGTCTGGCTCACTTGCTCTCATACCTGGCTCGCTCGCTTGCTCTCATGTCTGGCTCGCTCGCTCTCATATCTGGCTCGCTCGCTCGCATATCTGGCTCGCTCGCTTGCTCTCTTGTCTGACTCGCTCTCTTATCTGGCTCGCTCGCATATCTGGCTTGCTCGCTTGCTCTCATCTGGCTCGCTCGCTTGCTCTCATATCTGGCTCGCTTGCTCTCTTGTCTGGCTCGCTCTCTTATCTCGCTCGCTCTCATATCTGGCTCGCTCGCTTGCTCTCATATCTGGCTCACTCGCTTGCTCTCTTGTCTGGTTCGCTCTCATATCTGGCTCACTCGCTTGCTCTCTTGTCTGGTTCGCTCTCTTATCTGGCTCGCTCGCTTGCATATCTGGCTCGCTCGCTTGCTCTCTTGTCTGGCTCACTCTCTTATCTGGCTCGCTCGCATATCTGTCTCCCTCGCTCTCATATGTGGCTCGCTTGCTCTCTTGTCTGGCTCGCTCTCTTATCTCGCTCGCTCTCATATCTGTCTCGCTCGCTTGCTCTCATATCTGGCTCGCTCACTTGCTCTCTTGTCTGGCTCGCTCTCTTATCTGACTTGCTCGCATATCTGGCTCGCTCGATCTCATATCTTGCTCGCTCGCTTGCTCTCATGTCTGGTTCGCTCGATCTCATATCTTTCTCGCTGGCTTGCTCTCATGTCTGGCTTACTCGCTCTCATATCTGGCTCGCTCGCTTGCTCTCATGTCTGGCTCGCTCGCTCTCATATCTTGCTCGCTCGCTTGCTCTCATGTCTGCCTCGCTCTCTCTCATATCTGGCTCGCTTGCTCTCATGTCTGGCTCGCTCGCTCTCATATCTGGCTCGCTCGCTTGCTCTCATGTCTGGCTCGCTCGCTCTCATATCTGGCTCGCTCGCTTGCTCTCTTGTCTGGTTCGCTCTCTTATCTGGCTCGCTCGCTTGCATATCTGGCTCGCTCGCTCTCATATCTGGCTCGCTCAATTGCTCTCATGTCTGGCTTGCTCGCTCTCATATCTGGCTCGCTCGCTTGCTCTCTTGTCTGGATCGCTCTCTTATCTGGCTCGCTCTCATATCTTGCTCGCTCGCTTGCTCTCATGTCTGGCTCGCTCTCATATCTGGCTCGCTCGCTTGCTCTCATGTCTGGCTCGCTTGCTCTCATATCTAGCTCGCTCGCTTGCTCTCATGTCTGGCTCGCTCGCTCTCATATCTGGCTCGCTCGATTGCTCTCATTTCTGGCTCACTTGCTCTCATACCTGGCTCACTCGCTTGCTCTCATGTCTGGCTCGCTCTCATATCTGGCTCTCTCGCTCGCATATCTGGCTCGCTCGCTTGCTCTCTTGTCTGGCTCACTCTCTTATCTGGCTTGCTCGCTCGCATATCTGGCTCGCTCGCTTGCTCTCTTGTCTGACTCGCTCTCTTATCTGGCTCGCTCGCTCGCATATCTGGCTCGCTCGCTCGCTTGCTCTCATCTGGCTCGCTCGCTTGCTCTCATATCTGGCTCGCTCGCTTGCTCTCATGTCTGGCTCGCTCGCACTCATATCTGGCTCGCTCGCTTTCTCTCATGTCTGTCTCGCTCGCTCTCATATCTGGCTCGCTTCCTTGCGCTCTTGTCTGGTTCGCTCTCTTATCTGGCTCGCTCTCATATCTGGCTTGCTCGCTTGCTCTCATATCTGGCTCGCTCGCTTGCTCTCATGTCTGGCTCGCTCGCTCTCATATCTGGCTCGCTCTCTTGCTCTCATATCTGGCTCGCTCGCTTGCTCTCTTGTCTGGCTCGCTTTCTTATCTGGTTCGCTCGCTCGCATATCTGGCTCGCTCGCTCTCATATCTGGCTCGCTCGCTTGCTCTCATGTATGGCTCCCTCTCATATCTGGCTCGCTCGCTTGCTCTCATATCTGGCTCGCTCGCTCTCATATCTAGTTCGCTCACTTGCTCTCTTGTCTGGCTCGCTCGCTCTCATATCTGGCTCACTCGCTTGCTCTCATATCTGTCTCGCTCGCTTGCTCTCATGTATGGCTCGCTCGCTCTCATATCTGTCTCGCTCGCTTGCTCTCTTGTCTGGTTTGCTCGTTTCCTCTTGTCTTGTCCTCTCTCTTATTTGGCTCGCTCGCATATCTGGCTTGCTCGCTCTCACATCTGGCTCGCTCGCTTGCTCTCATATCTGGCTCGCTCGCTTGCTCTCTTGTCTGGCTTGCTCTCTTATCTGGTTTGCTCTCACATCTGGCTCACTCGCTTGCTCTCATATCTTGCTCGCTCGCTGGCTCTCTTGTCTGTCTCGCTCTCTTATCTGGCTCGCTCGCTCGCAAATCTGGCTCGCTCTTAAATCTTGCTCGCTCGCTTGCTCTCATGTCTGGCACGCTCGCTCTCATATCTGGCTCGCTCGCTTGCTGTCTTGTCTGGCTCGCTCGCTTTCATATCTGGCTCGCTCGCTTGCTCTCATGTCTGTCTCGTTCGCTCTCATATCTGGCTCGCTCGCTTGCGCTCTTGTCTGGTTCGCTCTCTTATCTGGTTCGCTCTCATATCTGGCTTGCTCGCTTGCTCTCATATCTGGCTCGCTCGCTTGCTCTCTTGTCTGGCTCGCTCTCTTATCTGGCTCACTCACTCGAATATCTGGCTCGCTCGCTTGCTCTCTTGTCTGGCTCGCTCTCTTATCTAGCTCGCTCGCATATCTGGCTAGCTCACTCTCATATCTGGCGCTCCTATCTGGCTTGCTCGCTCTCATATCTGGCTCGTTTGCTTGCTCTCATGTCTGGCTCACTCGCTTGCTCTCATATCTGGCTCGGGCGCTTGCTCTCTTGTCTGGCTCCCACTCTTATATGGCTCGCTCGCATATCTGACTCGCTCGCTCTCACATCTGACTCCCTCGCTCTCATATCTGGCTCGCTCGCTTGCTCTCATATCTGGCTAACTTGCTTGCTCTCTTGTCTGGCTCGCTCTCTTATCTGGTTTGCTCTCACATCAGGCTCGCTTGCTCTCATATCTGGCTCGCTCGCTGGCTCACTTGTCTGGCTCGCTCTTTTATCTGGCCTGCTCGCTCTCATGTCTGGCTCGCTCGCTCTCATATCTGGCTCGCTCGCTTGCTCTCTTGTCTGGCTCGCTCTCTTTTCTGGCTCGCTCTCACATCTGGCTCGCTCGCTCGCTCTCATATCTGACTCGCTCGCTTGCTTTCTTGTCTGGCTCGCTCTCTTTTCTGGCTCGCTCTCACATCTGGCTCGCTTGCTTGCTCTCATATCTGGCTCCCTCTCTTGCTCTCTTGTCTGGCTCGCTCTCTTATCTGGCTCGCTCGCTCGCATATCTGGCTTGCTCGCTCTCATATCTTGCTCGCTTGCTCTCATGTCTGGCTCGCTCTCTCATATCTGGCTCGCTCGCTTACTCTCATGTCTGGCTCGCTCGCTCTCACATCTGGCTCCCTCGCTTGCTCTCTTGTCTGGCTCGCTCTCTAATCTGGCTCGCTCTCATATCTTGCTTGCTCGCTTGCTCTCATGTTAGGCTCGCTCGCTCACATATCTGGCTCGCTCGATTTCTCTCTTGTCTGGCTCGCTCTCTAATCTGGCTCGCTCTCATATCTGGCTTGCTCGCTTGCTCTCATATCTGGCTCGCTCTCTTGCTCTCATGTCTGGCTCGCTCGCACTCATATCTGGCTTGCTCGCTTGCTCTCATATCTGGCTCACTCGCTTGCTCTCTTGTCTGGCTCGCTCTCTTATCTGGCTCGCTCACTCGAATATCAGGCTCATTCGCTTGCTCTCTTGTCTGGCTCGCTCTCTTATCGGGCTCGCTCGCTCGCATATCTGGCTCGCTCGATTTCTCTCTTGTCTGGTTCGCTCTCTTACCTGGCTCGCTCTCATATCTGGCTTGCTCGCTTGCTCTCATATCTGGCTCGCTCGCTTGCTCTCATGTCTGGCTCGCTCGCTCTCATATCTGGCTCGCTCGCTTGCTCTCATATCTGGCTCGCTCGCTTGCTCTCTTGTCTCGCTCGCTTTCTTATCTGGTTCGCTCGCTCGCATATCTGGCTCGCTCGCTCTCATATCTGGCTCGCTCGCTTGCTCTCATGTATGGCTCGCTCTCAAATCTGGCTCGCTCGCTTGCTCTCATGTCTGGCTCGCTCGCTCTCATATCTGGATCGCTCACTTGCTCTCTTGTCTGGCTCGCTTGCTCTTATGTATGGCTCGCTCTCAAATCTGGCTCGCTCGCTTGCTCTCATATCTGGCTCACTCGCTTGCTCTCATATCTGTCTCGCTCGCTTGCTCTCATGTATGGCTCGCTCGCTCTCATATCTGTCTCGCTTGCTTGCTCTCTTGTCTGGTTTGCTCGTTTCCTCTTGTCTTGCTCTCTCTCTTATCTGGCTCGCTCGTATATCTGGCTTGCTCGCTCTCACATCTGGCTCGCTCGCTTGCTCTCATATCTGGCTCGCTCGCTTGCTCTCTTGTCTGGCTCGCTCTCTTATCTGGTTTGCTCTCACATCTAGATCGCTCGCTTGCTCTCATATCTTGCTCGCTCGCTGGCTCTCTTGTCTGTCTCGCTCTCTTATCTGGCTCGCTCGCTCGCATATCTGGCTCGCTCGCTCTTAAATCTTGCTCGCTCGCTTGCTCTCATGTCTGGCTCGCTCTCATATCTGGCTCGCTCGCTTGCTGTCTTGTCTGGCTCACTCTTTTCTGGCTCACTCTCACATCTGGCTCGCTCGCTTGCTCTCATGTCTGGCTCGCTCGCTTTCATATCTGGCTCGCTCGCTTGCTCTCATGTCTGTCTCGCTCGCTCTCATATCTGGCTCGCTCGCTTGCGCTCTTGTCTGGTTCGCTCTCTTATCTGGTTCGCTCTCATATCTGGCTTGCTCGCTTGCTCTCATATCTGGCTCGCTCACTTGCTCTCTTGTCTGGCTCGCTCTCTTATCTGGCTTGCTCACTTGAATATCTGGCTCGCTCGCTTGCTCTCTTGTCTGGCTCGCTCTCTTATCTGGCTCGCTCGCATATCTGGCTAGCTCACTCTCATATCTGGCGCTCCTGTCTGGCTTGCTCGCTCTCATATCTGGCTCGCTCGCTAGCTCTCATGTCTGGCTCACTCGCTTGCTCTCATATCTGGCTCAGTCGCTTGCTCTCTTGTCTGGCTCCCACTCTTTTATGGCTCGCTCGCATATCTGACTCGCTCGCTCTCACATCTGACTCCCTCGCTCTCATATCTGGCTCGCTCGCTTGCTCTCATATCTGGCTAGCTTGCTTGCTCTCTTGTCTGGCTCGCTCTCTTATCTGGTTTGCTCTCACATCAGGCTCGCTTGCTTGCTCTCATATCTGGCTCGCTCGCTGGCTCTCTTGTCTGGCTCGCTCTTTTATCTGGCCCGCTCGCTCTCATGTCTGGCTCGCTCGCTCTCATATCTGGCTCGCTCGCTTGCTCTCTTGTCTGGCTCGCTCTCTTTTCTGGCTCGCTCTCACATCTGGCTCGCTCGCTCTCATATCTGGCTCGCTCGCTTGCTCTCTTGTCTGGCTCGCTCTCTTTTCTGGCTCGCTCTCACATCTCGCTCGTTTGCTTGCTCTCATATCTGGCTCGCTCTGTTGCTCTCTTGTCTGGCTCGCTCTCTTGCTCTCTTGTCTGGCTCGCTCTCTTATCTGGCTCGCTCGCTCGCATATCTGGCTTGCTCGCTCTCATATCTTACTCGCTTGCTCTCATGTCTGGCTCGCTCTCATATTTGGCTCGCTCGCTTGCTCTCATGTCTGGCTCGCTCGCTTTCACATCTGGCTCCCTCGCTTGCTCTCTTGTCTGGCTCGCTCTCTAATCTGGCTCGCTCTCATATCTTGCTTGCTCGCTTGCTCTCATGTTAGGCTCGCTCGCTCACATATCTGGCTCGCTCGATTTCTCTCTTGTCTGGCTCGCTCTCTAATCTGGCTCGCTCTCATATCTGGCTTGCTCGCTTGCTCTCATATCTGGCTCGCTCGCTTGCTCTCATGTCAGGCTCGTTCGCACTCATATCTGGCTCGCTCGCTTTCTCTCATGTCTGTCTTGCTCGCTCTCATATCTGGCTCGCTCCCTTGCGCTCTTGTCTGGCTCGCTCTCTTTTCTGGCTCGCTCTCACATCTGGCTCGCTCGCTTGCTCTCATATCTGGCTCGCTCTCTTGCCCTCTTGTCTGGCTCGCTCTTTTATCTGGCTCGCTCGCTCGCATATCTGGCTTGCTCACTCTCATATCTTGCTTGCTTGCTCTCATGTCTGGCTCGCTCTCATATCTGGCTCGCTCGCTTGCTCTCATGTCTGGCTCGCTCGCTCTCACATCTGGCTCCCTCGCTTGCTCTTTTGTCTGGCTCGCTCTCTAATCTGGCTCGCTCTCATATCTTGCTTGCTCGCTTGCTCTCATGTTAGGCTCGCTTGCTCTCATATCTGGCTCGCTCGATTTCTCTCTTGTCTGGTTCGCTCTCTTATCTGGCTCGCTCTCATATCTGGCTTGCTCGCTTGCTCTCATATCTGGCTCGCTCGCTTGCTCTCATGTCTGGCTCGCTCACACTCATATCTGGCTCGCTCCCTTGCGCTCTTGTCTGGTTCGCTCTCTTATCTGGCTCGCTCTTATATCTGGCTTGCTCGCTTGCTCTCATATCTGGCTTGCTCGCTTGCTCTCATGTCTGGCTCGCTCGCTCTCATATCTGGCTCGCTCGCTTGCTCTCATATCTGGCTCGCTCGCTTGCTCTCTGGTCTGGCTCGCTTTCTTATCTGGCCCGCTCGCTCTCATATCTGGCTCGCTCGCTTGCTCTCATGTCTGGCTCGCTCGCTTGCGCTCTTGTCTGGTTTGCTCTCTTATCTGGTTCGCTCTCATATCTGGCTTGCTCGCTTGCTCTCATATCTGGCTCACTCGCTTGCTCTCTTGTCTGGCTCGCTCTCGTATCTGGCTCGCTCACTTGAATATCTGGCTCACTCGCTTGCTCTCTTGTCTGGCTCGCTCTCTTATCTGGCTCGCTCGCTCGCATATCTGGCTAGCTCACTCTCATATCTGGCGCTCCTGTCTGGCTTGCTCGCTCTCATATCTGGCTCGCTCGCTTGCTCTCATGTCTTGCTCACTCGCTTGCTCTCATATCTGGCTTGGTCACTTGCTCTCTTGTCTGGCTCTCACTCTTATATGGCTCGCTCGCATATCTGACTCACTCGCTCTCACATCTGACTCCCTCGCTCTCACATCTGGCTCGCTCGCTTGCTCTCATATCTGGCTAGCTTGCTTGCTCTCTTGTCTGGCTCGCTCTCTTATCTGGTTTTCTCTCACATCAGGCTCGCTTGCTTGCTCTCATATCTGGCTCGCTCGCTGGCTCTCTTGTTTGGCTCGCTCTTTTATCTGGCTCGCTCGCTCTCATGTCTGGCTCGCTCGCTCTCATATCTGGCTCGCTCGCTTGCTCTCTTGTCTGGCTCGCTCTCTTTTCTGGCTCGCTCTCACATCTGGCTCGCTCGCTTGCTCTCATATCTGGCTCGCTCTCTTGCTCTCTTGTCTGTCTCGCTCTCCTATCTGGCTCGCTCGCTCGCATATCCTGCTTGCTCGTTCTCATATCTTGCTCGCTTGCTCTCATGTCTGGCTCGCTCTCTCTCATATCTGGCTCGCTCGCTTGCTCTCATGTCTGGCTCGCTAGCTCTCACATCTGGCTCCCTCGCTTGCTCTCTTGTCTGGCTCGCTCTCTAATCTGGCTCGCTCTCATATCTTGCTTGCTCGCTTGCTCTCATGTTAGGCTCGCTCGCTCTCATATCTGGCTCGCTCGATTTCTCTCTTGTCTGGTTCGCTCTCTTATCTGGCTCGCTCTCATATCTGGCTTGCTCGCTTGCTCTCATATCTGGCTCGCTCGCTTGCTCTCATGTCTGGCTCGCTCGCACTCATATCTGGCTCGCTCGCTTTCTCTCATGTCTGTCTTGCTCGCTCTCATATCTGGCTCGCTCCCTTGCGCTCTTGTCTGGTTCGCTCTCTTATCTGGCTCGCTCTCATATCTGGCTTGCTCGCGTGCTCTCATATCTGGCTCGCTCGCTTGCTCTCATGTCTGGCTCGTTCGCTCTCATATCTGGCTCGCTCGCTTGCTCTCATATCTGGCTCGCTCGCTTGCTCTCTGGTCTGGCTCGCTTTCTTATCTGGCTCGCTCGCTCTCATATATGGCTCGCTCGCTTGCTCTCATGTCTGGCTCGCTCGCTCTCATATCTGGCTCGCTCGCTTGCGCTCTTGTCTGGTTCGCTCTCTTATCTGGTTCGCTCTCATATCTGGCTTGCTCGCTTGCTCTCATATCTGGCTCGCTCGCTTGCTCTCTTGTCTGGCTCGCTCTTATCTGGCTCGCTCACTCGAATATCTGGCTCGCTCGTTTGCTCTCTTGTCTGTCTCGCTCTCTTATCTGGCTCGCTCACTCGAATATCTGGCTCGCTCGCTTGCTCCCTTGTCTGGCTCACTCTCTTATCTGGCTCGCTCGCATATCTGGCTAGCTCACTCTCATATCTGGCGCTCCTGTCTGGCTTGCTCGCTCTCATATCTGGCTCGCTTGCTTGCTCTCATGTCTGGCTCACTCGCTTGCTCTCATATCTGGCTCGGTCGCTTGCTCTCTTGTCTGGCTCCCACTCTTATATGGCTCGCTCGCATATCTGAATCGCTCGCTCTCACATCTGACTCCCTCGCTCTCATATCTGGCTCGCTCTTTTATCTGGCCCGCTCGCTCTCATGTCTGGCTCGCTCGCTCTTATATCTGGCTCGCTCGCTTGCTCTCTTGTCTGGCTCGCTCTCTTTTCTGGCTCGCTCTCACATCTGGCTCGCTCGCTTGCTCTCATATCTGGCTCGCTCTCTTGCTCTCTTGTCTGGCTCGCTCTCTTATCTGGCTCGCTCGCTCGCATATCTGACTTGCTCGCTCTCATATATTGCTCGCTTGCTCTCATGTCTGGCTCTCTCTCTCATATCTGGCTCGCTCGCTTGCTCTCATGTCTGGCTCGCTCGCTCTCACATCTGGCTCCCTCGCTTGCTCTCTTGTCTGGCTCGCTCTCTAATCTGGCTCGCTCTCATATCTTGCTTGCTCGCTTGCTCTCGTGTTAGGCTCGCTCGCTCACATATCTGGCTCGCTCGATTTCTCTCTTGTCTGGTTCGCTCTCTTATCTGGCTCGCTCTCATATCTGGCTTGCTCGCTTGCTCTCATATCTGGCTCGCTCGCTTGCTCTCATGTCTGGCTCGCTCGCTCTCATATCTGGCTCGCTCGCTTGCTCTCTGGTCTGGCTCGCTTTCTTATCTGGCTCGCTCGCTCTCATATCTGGCTCGCTCGCTTGCTCTCATGTCTGGCTCGCTCGCTCTCATATCTGGCTCGCTCGCTTGCGCTCTTGTGTGGTTCGCTCTCTTATCTGGTTCGCTCTCATATCTGGCTTGCTCGCTTGCTCTCATATCTGGCTCACTCGCTTGCTCTCTTGTCTGGCTCGCTCTCTTATCTGGCTCGCTCACTCGAATATCTTGGTCACTCGCTTGCTCTCTTGTCTGGCTCGCTCTCTTATCTGGTTCGCTCGCTCGCATATCTGGCTAGCTCACTCTCATATCTGGCGCTCCTGTCTGGCTTGCTCGCTCTCATATCTGGCTCGCTCGCTTGCTCTCATGTCTGGCTCACTCGCTTGCTCTCATATCAGGCTTGGTCGCTTTCTCTCTTGTCTGGCTCTCACTCTTATATGGCTCGCTCGCATATCTGACTCGCTCGCTCTCACATCTGACTCCCTCGCTCTCACATCTGGCTCGCTCTCTTGCTCTCATATCTGGCTAGCTTGCTTGCTCTCTTGTCTGGCTCGCTCTCTTATCTGGTTTGCTCTCACATCAGGCTCGCTTGCTTGCTCTCATATCTGGCTCGCTCGCTGGCTCTCTTGTCTGGCTCGCTCTTTTATCTGGCTCGCTCGCTCTCATGTCTGGCTCGCTCGCTCTCATATCTGGCTCGCTCGCTTGCTCTCTTGTCTGGCTCGCTCTCTTTTCTGGCTCGCTCTCACATCTGGCTCCCTCGCTTGCTCTCTTGTCTGGCTCGCTCTCTAATCTGGCTCGCTCTCATATCTGGCTCGCTCGCTTGCTCTCATATCTGGCTCGCTCGCTTGCTCTCTTGTCTGGCTCGCTTTCTTATCTGGTTCGCTCGCTCGCATATCTGGCTCGCTCGCTCTCATATCTGGCTCGCTCGCTTGCTCTCATGTATGGCTCGCTCTCATATCTGGCTCGCTCGCTTGCTCTCATGTCTGGCTCACTCGCTCTCATATCTGGCTCACTCGCTTGCTCTCATATCTGTCTCGCTCGCTTGCTCTCATGTATGGCTCGCTCGCTCTCATATCTGTCTCGCTCGCTTGCTCTCTTGTCTGGTTTGCTCATTTCCTCTTGTCTTGCTCTCTCTCTTATCTGGCTCGCTCGCATATCTGGCTTGCTCGCTCTCACATCTGGCTCGCTCGCTTGCTCTCATATCTGGCTCGCTCGCTTGCTCTCTTGTCTGGCTCGCTCTCTTATCTGGTTTGCTCTCACATCTGGCTCGCTCGCTTGCTCTCATATCTTGCTCACTCGCTGGCTCTCTTGTCTGTCTCGCTCTCTTATCTGGCTGGCTCGCTCGCATATCTGGCTCGCTCGCTCTTAAATCTTGCTCGCTCGCTTGCTCTCATGTCTGGCTCGCTCGCTCTCATATCTGGCTCGCACGCTTGCTGTCTTGTCTGGCTCACTCTCTTTTCTGGCTCACTCTCACATCTGGCTCGCTCGCTTGCTCTCATGTCTGGCTCGCTCGCTTTCATATCTGGCTTGCTCGCTTGCTCTCATGTCTGTCTCGCTCGCTCTCATATCTGGCTCGCTCGCTTGCGCTCTTGTCTGGTTCGCTCTCTTATCTGGTTCGCTCTCATATCTGGCTTGCTCGCTTGCTCTCATATCTGGCTCGCTCGCTTGCTCTCTTGTCTGGCTCGCTCACTCGAATATCTGGCTCGCTCACTTGCTCTCTTGGCTGGCTCGCTCTCTTATCTGGCTTGCTCGCATATCTGGCTAGCTCACTCTCATATCTGGCTCGCTCGCTTGCTCTCATGTCTGGCTTGCTCGCTCTCATATCTGGCTCGCTCGCTTGCTCTCTTGTCTGGATCGCTCTCTTATCTGGCTCGCTCTCATATCTTGCTCGCTCGCTTGCTCTCATGTCTGGCTCGCTCTCATATCTGGCTCGCTCGCTTGCTCTCATGTCTGGCTCGCTTGCTCTCATATCTGGCTAGCTTGCTTGCTCTCTTGTCTGGCTCGCTCTCTTATCTGGTTTGCTCTCACATCAGGCTCGCTTGCTTGCTCTCATATCTGGCTCGCTCGCTGGCTCTCTTGTCTGGCTCGCTCTTTTATCTGGCCCGCTCGCTCTCATGTCTGGCTCGCTCGCTCTCATATCTGGCTCGCTCGCTTGCTCTCTTGTCTGGCTCGCTCTCTTTTCTGGCTCGCTCTCACATCTGGCTCGCTCGCTTGCTCTCATATCTGGCTCGCTCTCTTGCTCTCTTGTCTGGCTCGCTCTCTTATCTGGCTCGCTCGCTCGCATATCTGGCTTGCTCGCTCTCATATCTTGCTCGCTTGCTCTCATGTCTGGCTTGCTCTCTCACATCTGGCTCCCTCGCTTGCTCTCTTGTCTGGCTCGCTCTCTAATCTGGCCCGCTCGATCTCATATCTTGCTCGCTCGCTTGCTCTCATGTCTGGTTTACTCGCTCTCATATCTGGCTCGCTCACTTGCTCTCATGTCTGGCTCGCTCGCTCTCATATCTTGCTCGCTCGCTTGCTCTCATGTCTGTCTCGCTCTCTCTCATATCTGGCTCGCTTGCTCTCATGTCTGGCTCGCTCGCTCTCATATCTGGCTCGCTCGCTTGCTCTCATGTCTGGCTCGCTTGCTCTCATATCTGGCTCGCACGCTTGCTCTCTTGTCTGGTTCGCTCTCTTATCTGGCTCGCTCGCTTGCATATCTGGCTCGCTCGCTCTCATATCTGGCTCGCTCGCTTGCTCTCATGTCTGGCTTGCTCGCTCTCATATCTGGCTCGCTCGCTTGCTCTCTTGTCTGGATCGCTCTCTTATCTGGCTCGCTCTCATATCTTGCTCGCTCGCTTGCTCTCATGTCTGGCTCGCTCTCATATCTGGCTCGCTCGCTTGCTCTCATGTCTGGCTCGCTCGCTCTCATATCTGGCTCGCTCGCTTGCTCTCATGTCTGGCTCGCTCTCATATATGGCTCGCTCGCTTGCTCTCATGTCTTGCTCACTCGCTCTCATATCTGGCTCGCTCGCTTGCTCTCATGTCTGGCTCGCTCGCTCTCATATCTGGCTCGCTCGCTTGCTCTCATGTCTGGCTCGATCGCTCTCATATCTGGCTCGCTCGCTTGCTCTCATGTCTGGCTCGCTTGCTCTCATATCTGGCTCGCTCGCTTGCTCTCATGTCTGGCTCGCTCGCTCTCATATCTGGCTCGCTCGATTGCTCTCATTTCTGGCTCACTTGCTCTCATACCTGGCTCACTCGCTTGCTCTCATGTCTGGCTCGCTCGCTCTCATATCTGGCTCGCTCGCTCGCATATCTGGCTCGCTCGCTTGCTCTCTTGTCTGGCTCACTCTCTTATCTGGCTTGCTCGCTCACATATCTGGCTCGCTCGCTTGCTCTCTTGTCTGACTCGCTCTCTTATCTGGCTCGCTCGCTCGCATATCTGGCTCGCTCGCTTGCTCTCATCTGGCTCGCTCGCTTGCTCTCATGTCTGGCTCGCTCTCTCATATCTGGCTCGCTCGCTTGCTCTCATGTCTGGCTCGCTCGCTCTCACATCTGGCTCCCTCGCTTGCTCTCTTGTCTGGCTCGCTCTCTAATATGGCTCGCTCTCATATTTTGCTTGCTCGCTTGCTCTCATGTTAGGCTCGCTCGCTCACATATCTGGCTCGCTCGATTTCTCTCTTGTCTGGCTCGCTCTTTAATCTGGCTCGCTCTCATATCTGGCTTGCTCGCTTGCTCTCATATCTGGCTCGCTCACTTGCTCTCATGTCTGGCTCGCTCACACTCATATCTGGCTCGCTCGCTTTCTCTCATGTCTGTCTCGCTCGCTCTCATATCTGGCTCGCTCCCTTGCGCTCTTGTCTGGATAGCTCTCTTATCTGGCTCGCTCTCATATCTGGCTTGCTCGCTTGCTCTCATATCTGGCTTGCTCGCTTGCTCTCATGTCTGGCTCGCTCGCTTGATCTCTGGTCTGGCTCGCTTTCTTATCTGGCTCGCTCGCTCTCATATCTTGCTCGCTCGCTTGCTCTCATGTCTGGCTCGCTCGCTCTCATATCTGGCTCGCTCGCTTGCGCTCTTGTCTGGTTTGCTCTCTTATCTGGTTCGCTCTCATATCTGGCTTGCTCGCTTGCTCTCATATCTGGCTCACTCGCTTGCTCTCTTGTCTGGCTCGCTCTCTTATCTGGCTCGCTCACTCGAATATCTTACTCACTCGCTTGCTCTCTTGTCTGGCTCGCTCTCTTATCTGGCTCGCTCGCTCGCATATCTGGCTCGCTCGATTTCTCTCTTGTCTGGTTCGCTCTCTTACCTGGTTCGCTCTCATATCTGTCTTGCTCGCTTGCTCTCATATCTGGCTCGCTCGCTTGCTCTCATGTCTGGCTCGCTCGCTCTCATATCTGGCTCGCTCGCTTGCTCTCATATCTGGCTCGCTCGCTTGCTCTCTTGTCTGGCTAGCTTTCTTATCTGGTTCGCTCGCTCGCATATCTGGCTCGCTCGCTCTCATATCTGGCTCGCTCGCTTGCTCTCATGTATGGCTCGCTCTCATATCTGGCTCGCTCGCATGCTCTCATGTCTGGTTCGCTCACTTGCTCTCTTGTCTGGCTCGCTCGCTCTCATATCTGGCTCACTCGCTTGCTCTCATATCTGTCTCGCTCGCTTGCTCTCATGTATGGCTCGCTCGCTCTCATATCTGTCTCGCTCGCTTGCTCTCTTGTCTGGTTTGCTCGTTTCCTCTTGTCTTGCTCTCTCTCTTATCTGGCTCGCTCGCATATCTGGCTTGCTCGCTCTCACATCTGGCTCGCTCGCTTGCTCTCATATCTGGCTCGCTTGCTTGCTCTTTTGTCTGGCTCGCTCTCTTATCTGGTTTGCTCTCACATCTGGCTCGCTCGCTTGCTCTCATATCTTGCTCGCTCGCTGGCTCTCTTGTCTGGTTTGCTCGTTTCCTCTTGTCTTGCTCTCTCTCTTATCTGGCTCGCTCGCATATCTGGCTTGCTCGCTCTCACATCTGGCTCGCTCGCTTGCTCTCATATCTGGCTCGCTCGCTTGCTCTCTTGTCTGGCTCGCTCTCTTATCTGTCTCGCTCGCTCTCATATCTGGCTCGCTCGCTTGCTCTCTTGTCTGGCTCGCTCTGTTATCTGGCTCGCTCACTCGAATATCTGGCTCGCTCGCTTGCTCTCTTGTCTGGCTCGCTCTCTTATCTGGCTCGCTCGCATATCTGGCTAGCTCACTCTCATATCTGGCGCTCCTGTCTGGCTTGCTCGCTCTCATATCTGGCTTGCTCGCTTGCTCTCATGTCTGGCTCACTCGCTTCCTCTCATATCTGGCTCGGTCGCTTGCTCTCTTGTCTGGCTCCCACTCTTATATGGCTCGCTCGCATATCTGACTCGCTCCCTCTCACATCTGACTCCCTCGCTCTCATATCTGGCTCGCTCGATTGCTCTCTTGTCTGGCTCGCTCTATTATCTGGTTTGCTCTCACATCAGGCTCGCTTGCTCTCATATCTGGCTCGCTCGCTGGCTCTCTTGTCTGGCTCGCTCTTTTATCTGGCCCGCTCGCTCTCATGTCTGGCTCGCTCGCTCTCATATCTGGCTCGCTCGCTTGCTCTCTTGTCTGGCTCGCTCTCTTTTCTGGCTCGCTCTCACATCTGACTCGCTCGCTTGCTCTCATATCTGGCTCGCTCTCTTGCTCTCTTGTCTGGCTCGCTCTCTTATCTGGCTCGCTCGCTCGCATATCTGGCTTGCTCGCTCTCATATCTTGCTCGCTTGCTCTCATGTCTGGCTCGCTCTCTCATATCTGGCTCGCTCGCTTGCTCTCATGTCTGGCTCGCTCGCTCTCACATCTGGCTCCCTCGCTTGCTCTCTTGTCTGGCTCGCTCTCTAATCTGGCTCGCTCTCATATCTTGCTTGCTCGCTTGCTCTCATGTTAGGCTCGCTCGCTCACATATCTGGCTCGCTCGATTTCTCTCTTGTCTGGCTCGCTCTCTAATCTGGCTCGCTCACATATCTGGCTTGCTCGCTTGCTCTCATATCTGGCTCGCTCGCTTGCTCTCATGTCTGGCTCGCTCGCACTCATATCTGGCTCGCTCGCTTTCTCTCATGTCTGTCTCGCTCGCTCTCATATCTGGCTCGCTCCCTTGCGCTCTTGTCTGGATCGCTCTCTTATCTGGCTCGCTCTCATATCTGGCTTGCTCGCTTGCTCTCATATCTGGCTCGCTCGCTTGCTCTCATGTCTGGCTCGCTCTCATATCTGGCTCGCTCACTTGCTCTCATATCTGGCTCGCTCGCTTGCTCTCTGGTCTGGCTCGCTCCCTTGCTCTCTGGTCTGGCTCGCTTTCTTATCTGGCTCGCTCGCTCTCATATCTGGCTCGCTCGCTTGCTCTCATGTCTTGCTCACTCTCTTGCTCTCTTGTCTGGCTCGCTCTCTTATCTGGCTCGCTCGCATATCCTGCTTGCTCGTTCTCATATCTTGCTCGCTTGCTCTCATGTCTGGCTCGCTCTCTCTCATCTGGCTCGCTCGCTTGCTCTCATGTCTGGCTCGCTCGCTCTCACATCTGGCTCCCTCGCTTGCTCTCTTGTCTGGCTCGCTCTCTAAACTGGCTCGCTCTCATATCTTGCTTGCTCGCTTGCTCTCATGTTAGGCTCGCTCGCTCTCATATCTGGCTCACTCGATTTCTCTCTTGTCTGGTTCGCTCTCTTATCTGGCTCGCTCTCATATCTGGCTTGCTCGCTTGCTCTCATATCTGGCTCGCTCGCTTGCTCTCATGTCTGGCTCGCTTGCACTCATATCTGGCTCGCTCGCTTTCTCTCATGTCTGTCTCGCTCGCTCTCATATCTGGCTCGCTCCCTTGCGCTCTTGTCTGGTTCGCTCTCTTATCTGGCTCGCTCTCATATCTGGCTTGGTCGCTTGCTCTCATATCTGGCTCGCTCGCTCTCATATCTGGGTCGCTCGCTTGCTCTCATATCTGGCTCGCTCGCTTGCTCTCATGTCTGGCTCGCTCGCACTCATATCTGGCTCGCTCGCTTTCTCTCATGTCTGTCTCGCTCGCTCCCATATCTGGCTCGCTCCCTTGCGCTCTTGTCTGGTTCGCTCTCTTATCTGGCTCGCTCTCATATCTGGCTTGCTCGCTTGCTCTCATATCTGGCTCGCTCGCTCTCATATCTGGCTCGCTCGCTTGCTCTCATGTGTGGCTCGCTCGCTCTCATATCTGGCTCGCTCGATTGCTCTCATGTCTGGCTCACTTGCTCTCATACCTGGCTCGCTCGCTTGCTCTCATGTCTGGCTCACTTGCTCTCATACCTGGCTCGCTCGCTTGCTCTCATGTCTGGCTCGCTCGCTCTCATATCTGGCTCGCTCGCTCGCATATCTGGCTCGCTCGCTTGCTCTCTTGTCTGACTCGCTCTCTTATCTGGCTCGCTCGCATATCTGGCTTGCTCGCTTGCTCTCATCTGGCTCGCTCGCTTGCTCTCATATCTGGCTCGCTTGCTCTCTTGTCTGGCTCGCTCTCTTATCTCGCTCGCTCTCATATCTGGCTCGCTCGCTTGCTCTCATATCTGGCTCACTCGCTTGCTCTCTTGTCTGGTTCGCTCTCATATCTGGCTCACTCGCTTGCTCTCTTGTCTGGTTCGCTCTCTTATCTGGCTCGCTCGCTTGCATATCTGGCTCGCTCGCTTGCTCTCTTGTCTGGCTCACTCTCTTATCTGGCTCGCTCGCATATCTGTCTCCCTCGCTCTCATATGTGGCTCGCTTGCTCTCTTGTCTGGCTCGCTCTCTTATCTCGCTCGCTCTCATATCTGTCTCGCTCGCTTGCTCTCATATCTGGCTCGCTCACTTGCTCTCTTGTCTGGCTCGCTCTCTTATCTGACTTGCTCGCATATCTGGCTCGCTCGATCTCATATCTTGCTCGCTCGCTTGCTCTCATGTCTGGTTCGCTCGATCTCATATCTTTCTCGCTGGCTTGCTCTCATGTCTGGCTTACTCGCTCTCATATCTGGCTCGCTCGCTTGCTCTCATGTCTGGCTCGCTCGCTCTCATATCTTGCTCGCTCGCTTGCTCTCATGTCTGCCTCGCTCTCTCTCATATCTGGCTCGCTTGCTCTCATGTCTGGCTCGCTCGCTCTCATATCTGGCTCGCTCGCTTGCTCTCATGTCTGGCTCGCTCGCTCTCATATCTGGCTCGCTCGCTTGCTCTCTTGTCTGGTTCGCTCTCTTATCTGGCTCGCTCGCTTGCATATCTGGCTCGCTCGCTCTCATATCTGGCTCGCTCAATTGCTCTCATGTCTGGCTTGCTCGCTCTCATATCTGGCTCGCTCGCTTGCTCTCTTGTCTGGATCGCTCTCTTATCTGGCTCGCTCTCATATCTTGCTCGCTCGCTTGCTCTCATGTCTGGCTCGCTCTCATATCTGGCTCGCTCGCTTGCTCTCATGTCTGGCTCGCTTGCTCTCATATCTAGCTCGCTCGCTTGCTCTCATGTCTGGCTCGCTCGCTCTCATATCTGGCTCGCTCGATTGCTCTCATTTCTGGCTCACTTGCTCTCATACCTGGCTCACTCGCTTGCTCTCATGTCTGGCTCGCTCTCATATCTGGCTCTCTCGCTCGCATATCTGGCTCGCTCGCTTGCTCTCTTGTCTGGCTCACTCTCTTATCTGGCTTGCTCGCTCGCATATCTGGCTCGCTCGCTTGCTCTCTTGTCTGACTCGCTCTCTTATCTGGCTCGCTCGCTCGCATATCTGGCTCGCTCGCTCGCTTGCTCTCATCTGGCTCGCTCGCTTGCTCTCATATCTGGCTCGCTCGCTTGCTCTCTTGTCTGGCTCACTCTCTTATCTTGCTCGCTCTCATATCTGGCTCGCTCGCTTGCTCTCATATCTGGCTCGCTCACTTGCTTTCTTGTCTGGCTCGCTCTCTTATTTGACTCGCTCGCATATCTGGCTCACTCGATCTCATATCTTGCTCGCTTGCTTGCTCTCATGTCTGGCTTGCTCGCTCTCATATCTGGCTCGCTCGCTTGCTCTCTTGTCTGGATCGCTCTCTTATCTGGCTCGCTCTCATATCTTGCTCGCTCGCTTGCTCTCATTTCTGGCTCGCTCTCATATCTGGCTCGCTCGCTTGCTCTCATGTCTGGCTCGCTTGCTCTCATATCTGGCTCGCTCGCTTGCTCTCATGTCTGACTCGCTTGCTCGCACACCTGGCTCGCTCGCTTGCTCTCTTGTCTGGCTCGCTCTCTTATCTGGCTCGCTCGCTCGCATATCTGGCTCGCTCGCTTGCTCTCATCTGGCTCGCTCGCTTGCTCTGATATCTGGCTCGCTCACTTGCTCTCTTGTCTGGCTCGCTCTCTTATCTTGCTCGCTCTCATATCTGGCTCGCTTGCTTGCTCTCATATCTGGCTCGCTCGTTTGCTCTCATATCTGGCTCGCTCACTTTCTCTCTTGTCTGGCTCGCTCTCTTATCTGGCTCACTCTCATATCTGGCTCGCTCTCATGTCTGGCTCGCTCTCATATTTGGCTTGCTCGCTTGCTCTCATGTCTGGCTCGCTCGCTCTCATATCTGGCTCGCTCGCTTGCTCTCATATCTGGCTCGCTCGCTTGCTCTCATGTCTGGCTCACTCGCTCTCATATCTGGCTCGCTCGCTTGCTCTCATGTCTGGCTCGCTCGCTCTCATATCTGGCTCGCTCGCTTGCTCTCATGTCTGGCTCGCTTGCTGTCATATCTGGCTCGCTCGATTGCTCTCATGTCTGGCTCGCTTGCTCTCATACCTGCCTTGCTCGCTTGCTCTCATGTCTGGCTCGCTCGCTCTCATATCTGGCTCGCTCGCTCGCATATCTGGCTCGCTGGCTTGCTCTCTTGTCTGGCTTACTCTCTTATCTGGCTTGCTCGCTCGCATATTTGGCTCGCTCACTTGCTCTCTTGTCTGGCTCGCTCTCTTATCTGGCTCGCTCGCATATCTGGCTCGCTCGCTTGCTCTCGTATCTGGCTCACTCGCTTGCTCTCTTGTCTGGCTCGCTCTCTTATCTCGCTCGCTCTCATATCTTACTCGCTCGCTCGCTCACATATCTGGCTCGCTCGTTTGCTCTCATGTCTGGCTCACTTGCTCTCATACCTGGCTCGCTCGCTTGCTCTCATGTCTGGCTCGCTCGCTCTCATATCTGGCTCGCTCGTTTGCTCTCATGTCTGGCTCGCTCACTCTCATATCTGGCTCGCTCGCTTGCTCTCATGTCTGGCTCGCTCGCTCTCATATCTGGCTCGCTCGCTTGCTCTCATGTCTGGCTCGATCGCTCTCATATCTGGCTCGCTCGCTTGCTATCATGTCTGGCTCGCTCGCTCTTATATCTGGCTCGCTCGCTTGCTCTCATGTCTGGCTCGCTCACTCTCATATCTGGCTCGCTTGAGTGCTCTCATGTCTGGCTCACTTGCTCTCATACCTGGCTCGCTCGCTTGCTCTCATGTCTGGCTCGCTCGCTCTCATATCTGGCTCGCTCGCTCGCATATCTGGCTCGCTCGCTTGCTCTCTTGTCTGACTCGCTCTCTTATCTGGCTCGCTCGCTCGCATATCTGGCTTGCTCGCTTGCTCTCATCTGGCTCGCTCGCTTGCTCTCATATCTGGCTCGCTCGCTTGCTCTCTTGTCTGGCTTGCTCTCTTATCTCGCTCGCTCTCATATCTGGCTCGCTCGCTTGCTCTCATATCTGGCTCGCTCGCTTGCTCTCTCTTCTGGTTCGCTCTCTTATCTGGCTCGCTCGCTTGCATATCTGGCTCACTTGCTCTCTTGTCTGGCTCACTCTCTTATCTGGCTCGCTCGCTCGCATATCTGGCTCCCTCGCTCTCATATCTGGCTCGCTCGCTTGCTCTCATATCTGGCTCGCTTGCTCTCTTGTCTGGCTCGCTCTCTTATCTCGCTCGCTCTCATATCTGGCTCGCTCGCTCGCTCTCATATCTGGCTCGCTCGCTCTCATATCTGGCTCGCTCACTTGCTCTCTTGTCTGGCTCGCTCTCTTATCTGACTTTCTCGCATATCTGACTCGCTCGATCTCATATCTTGCTCGCTCGCTTGCTCTCATGTCTGGCTCACTCGCTCTCATATCTGGCTCGCTCACTTGCTCTCATGTCTGGCTCCCTCGCTCTCATATCTGGCTCGCTCGCTTGCTCTCTTGTCTGTCTCGCTCGCTCTCATATCTGGCTCGCTCGCTTGCTCTCATGTCTGGCTCGCTCGCTCTCATATCTGGCTCGCTCTCTTGCTCTCATGTCTGGCTCGCTCTCTTATCTCGCTCGCTCTCATATCTGGCTCGCTCGCTTGCTCTCATATCTGACTCTCTCACTTGCTCTCTTGTCTGACTCGCTCTCTTATCTCAATCGATCTCATATCTTCCTCGCTCGCTTGCTCTCACGTCTGGCTCACTCGCTCTCATATCTGGCTCGCTCGCTTGCTCTCTGGTCTGGCTCGCTCCCTTGCTCTCTGGTCTGGCTCGCTTTCTTATCTGGCTCGCTCGCTCTCATATCTGGCTCGCTCGCTTGCTCTCATGTCTTGCTCGCTCTCTTGCTCTCTTGTCTGGCTCGCTCTCTTATCTGGCTCGCTCGCATATCCTGCTTGCTCGTTCTCATATCTTGCTCGCTTACTCTCATGTCTGGCTCGCTCGCTCTCACATCTGGCTCCCTCGCTTGCTCTCTTGTCTGGCTCGCTCTCTAATCTGGCTCGCTCTCATATCTTGCTTGCTCGCTTGCTCTCATGTTAGGCTCGCTCGCTCACATATCTGGCTCGCTCGATTTCTCTCTTGTCTGGCTCGCTCTCTAATCTGGCTCGCTCACATATCTGGCTTGCTCGCTTGCTCTCATATCTGGCTCGCTCGCTTGCTCTCATGTCTGGCTCGCTCGCACTCATATCTGGCTCGCTCGCTTTCTCTCATGTCTGTCTCGCTCGCTCTCATATCTGGCTCGCTCCCTTGCGCTCTTGTCTGGATCGCTCTCTTATCTGGCTCGCTCTCATATCTGGCTTGCTCGCTTGCTCTCATATCTGGCTCGCTCGCTTGCTCTCATGTCTGGCTCGCTCTCATATCTGGCTCGCTCACTTGCTCTCATATCTGGCTCGCTCGCTTGCTCTCTGGTCTGGCTCGCTCCCTTGCTCTCTGGTCTGGCTCGCTTTCTTATCTGGCTCGCTCGCTCTCATATCTGGCTCGCTCGCTTGCTCTCATGTCTTGCTCGCTCTCTTGCTCTCTTGTCTGGCTCGCTCTCTTATCTGGCTCGCTCGCATATCCTGCTTGCTCGTTCTCATATCTTGCTCGCTTGCTCTCATGTCTGGCTCGCTCTCTCTCATATCTGGCTCGCTCGCTTGCTCTCATGTCTGGCTCGCTCGCTCTCACATCTGGCTCCCTCGCTTGCTCTCTTGTCTGGCTCGCTCTCTAAACTGGCTCGCTCTCATATCTTGCTTGCTCGCTTGCTCTCATGTTAGGCTCGCTCGCTCTCATATCTGGCTCACTCGATTTCTCTCTTGTCTGGTTCGCTCTCTTATCTGGCTCGCTCTCATATCTGGCTTGCTCGCTTGCTCTCATATCTGGCTCGCTCGCTTGCTCTCATGTCTGGCTCGCTCGCACTCATATCTGGCTCGCTCGCTTTCTCTCATGTCTGTCTCGCTCGCTCTCATATCTGGCTCGCTCCCTTGCGCTCTTGTCTGGTTCGCTCTCTTGTCTGGCTCGCTCTCATATCTGGCTTGGTCGCTTGCTCTCATATCTGGCTCGCTCGCTTGCTCTCATGTCTGGCTCGCTCGCACTCATATCTGGCTCGCTCGCTTTCTCTCATGTCTGTCTCGCTCGCTCTCATATCTGGCTCGCTCCTTTGCGCTCTTGTCTGGTTCGCTCTCTTATCTGGCTCGCTCTCATATCTGGCTCGCTCGCTTGCTCTCATGTCTGGCTCGCTCGCACTCATATCTGGCTCGCTCGCTTTCTCTCATGTCTGTCTCGCTCGCTCTCATATCTGGCTCGCTCCCTTGCGCTCTTGTCTGGATCGCTCTCTTATCTGGCTCGCTCTCATATCTGGCTTGCTCGCTTGCTCTCATATCTGGCTCGCTCGCTTGCTCTCATGTCTGGCTCGCTCTCATATCTGGCTCGCTCACTTGCTCTCATATCTGGCTCGCTCGCTTGCTCTCTGGTCTGGCTCGCTCCCTTGCTCTCTGGTCTGGCTCGCTTTCTTATCTGGCTCGCTCGCTCTCATATCTGGCTCGCTCGCTTGCTCTCATGTCTTGCTCGCTCTCTTGCTCTCTTGTCTGGCTCGCTCTCTTATCTGGCTCGCTCGCATATCCTGCTTGCTCGTTCTCATATCTTGCTCGCTTGCTCTCATGTCTGGCTCGCTCTCTCTCATATCTGGCTCGCTCGCTTGCTCTCATGTCTGGCTCGCTCGCTCTCACATCTGGCTCCCTCGCTTGCTCTCTTGTCTGGCTCGCTCTCTAAACTGGCTCGCTCTCATATCTTGCTTGCTCGCTTGCTCTCATGTTAGGCTCGCTCGCTCTCATATCTGGCTCACTCGATTTCTCTCTTGTCTGGTTCGCTCTCTTATCTGGCTCGCTCTCATATCTGGCTTGCTCGCTTGCTCTCATATCTGGCTCGCTCGCTTGCTCTCATGTCTGGCTCGCTCGCACTCATATCTGGCTCGCTCGCTTTCTCTCATGTCTGTCTCGCTCGCTCTCATATCTGGCTCGCTCCCTTGCGCTCTTGTCTGGTTCGCTCTCTTATCTGGCTCGCTCTCATATCTGGCTTGGTCGCTTGCTCTCATATCTGGCTCGCTCGCTCTCATATCTGGGTCGCTCGCTTGCTCTCATATCTGGCTCGCTCGCTTGCTCTCATGTCTGGCTCGCTCGCACTCATATCTGGCTCGCTCGCTTTCTCTCATGTCTGTCTCGCTCGCTCTCATATCTGGCTCGCTCCTTTGCGCTCTTGTCTGGTTCGCTCTCTTATCTGGCTCGCTCTCATATCTGGCTTGCTCGCTTGCTCTCATATCTGGCTCGCTCGCTCTCATATCTGGCTCGCTCGCTTGCTCTCATGTGTGGCTCGCTCGCTCTCATATCTGGCTCGCTCGATTGCTCTCATGTCTGGCTCACTTGCTCTCATACCTGGCTCGCTCGCTTGCTCTCATATCTGGCTCGCTCGCTCTCATATCTGGCTCGCTCGCTTGCTCTCATGTGTGGCTCGCTCGCTCTCATATCTGGCTCGCTCGATTGCTCTCATGTCTGGCTCACTTGCTCTCATACCTGGCTCGCTCGCTTGCTCTCATGTCTGGCTCACTTGCTCTCATACCTGGCTCGCTCGCTTGCTCTCATGTCTGGCTCGCTCGCTCTCATATCTGGCTCGCTCGCTCGCATATCTGGCTCGCTCGCTTGCTCTCTTGTCTGACTCGCTCTTATCTGGCTCGCTCGCATATCTGGCTTGCTCGCTTGCTCTCATCTGGCTCGCTCGCTTGCTCTCATATCTGGCTCGCTTGCTCTCTTGTCTGGCTCGCTCTCTTATCTCGCTCGCTCTCATATCTGGCTCGCTCGCTTGCTCTCATATCTGGCTCACTCGCTTGCTCTCTTGTCTGGTTCGCTCTCTTATCTGGCTCGCTCGCTTGCATATCTGGCTCGCTCGCTTGCTCTCTTGTCTGGCTCACTCTCTTATCTGGCTCGCTCGCATATCTGTCTCCCTCGCTCTCATATGTGGCTCGCTTGCTCTCTTGTCTGGCTCGCTCTCTTATCTCGCTCGCTCTCATATCTGTCTCGCTCGCTTGCTCTCATATCTGGCTCGCTCACTTGCTCTCTTGTCTGGCTCGCTCTCTTATCTGACTTGCTCGCATATCTGGCTCGCTCGATCTCATATCTTGCTCGCTCGCTTGCTCTCATGTCTGGTTCGCTCGATCTCATATCTTTCTCGCTGGCTTGCTCTCATGTCTGGCTTACTCGCTCTCATATCTGGCTTGCTCGCTTGCTCTCATGTCTGGCTCGCTCGCTCTCATATCTTGCTCGCTCGCTTGCTCTCATGTCTGTCTCGCTCTCTCTCATATCTGGCTCGCTTGCTCTCATGTCTGGCTCGCTCGCTCTCATATCTGGCTCGCTCGCTTGCTCTCATGTCTGGCTCGCTCGCACTCATATCTGGCTCGCTCGCTTTCTCTCATGTCTGTCTCGCTCGCTCTCATATCTGGCTCGCTCCTTTGCGCTCTTGTCTGGTTCGCTCTCTTATCTGGCTCGCTCTCATATCTGGCTCGCTCGCTTGCTCTCATGTCTGGCTCGCTCGCACTCATATCTGGCTCGCTCGCTTTCTCTCATGTCTGTCTCGCTCGCTCTCATATCTGGCTCGCTCCCTTGCGCTCTTGTCTGGATCGCTCTCTTATCTGGCTCGCTCTCATATCTGGCTTGCTCGCTTGCTCTCATATCTGGCTCGCTCGCTTGCTCTCATGTCTGGCTCGCTCTCATATCTGGCTCGCTCACTTGCTCTCATATCTGGCTCGCTCGCTTGCTCTCTGGTCTGGCTCGCTCCCTTGCTCTCTGGTCTGGCTCGCTTTCTTATCTGGCTCGCTCGCTCTCATATCTGGCTCGCTCGCTTGCTCTCATGTCTTGCTCGCTCTCTTGCTCTCTTGTCTGGCTCGCTCTCTTATCTGGCTCGCTCGCATATCCTGCTTGCTCGTTCTCATATCTTGCTCGCTTGCTCTCATGTCTGGCTCGCTCTCTCTCATATCTGGCTCGCTCGCTTGCTCTCATGTCTGGCTCGCTCGCTCTCACATCTGGCTCCCTCGCTTGCTCTCTTGTCTGGCTCGCTCTCTAAACTGGCTCGCTCTCATATCTTGCTTGCTCGCTTGCTCTCATGTTAGGCTCGCTCGCTCTCATATCTGGCTCACTCGATTTCTCTCTTGTCTGGTTCGCTCTCTTATCTGGCTCGCTCTCATATCTGGCTTGCTCGCTTGCTCTCATATCTGGCTCGCTCGCTTGCTCTCATGTCTGGCTCGCTCGCACTCATATCTGGCTCGCTCGCTTTCTCTCATGTCTGTCTCGCTCGCTCTCATATCTGGCTCGCTCCCTTGCGCTCTTGTCTGGTTCGCTCTCTTATCTGGCTCGCTCTCATATCTGGCTTGGTCGCTTGCTCTCATATCTGGCTCGCTCGCTCTCATATCTGGGTCGCTCGCTTGCTCTCATATCTGGCTCGCTCGCTTGCTCTCATGTCTGGCTCGCTCGCACTCATATCTGGCTCGCTCGCTTTCTCTCATGTCTGTCTCGCTCGCTCTCATATCTGGCTCGCTCCTTTGCGCTCTTGTCTGGTTCGCTCTCTTATCTGGCTCGCTCTCATATCTGGCTTGCTCGCTTGCTCTCATATCTGGCTCGCTCGCTCTCATATCTGGCTCGCTCGCTTGCTCTCATGTGTGGCTCGCTCGCTCTCATATCTGGCTCGCTCGATTGCTCTCATGTCTGGCTCACTTGCTCTCATACCTGGCTCGCTCGCTTGCTCTCATATCTGGCTCGCTCGCTCTCATATCTGGCTCGCTCGCTTGCTCTCATGTGTGGCTCGCTCGCTCTCATATCTGGCTCGCTCGATTGCTCTCATGTCTGGCTCACTTGCTCTCATACCTGGCTCGCTCGCTTGCTCTCATGTCTGGCTCACTTGCTCTCATACCTGGCTCGCTCGCTTGCTCTCATGTCTGGCTCGCTCGCTCTCATATCTGGCTCGCTCGCTCGCATATCTGGCTCGCTCGCTTGCTCTCTTGTCTGACTCGCTCTCTTATCTGGCTCGCTCGCATATCTGGCTTGCTCGCTTGCTCTCATCTGGCTCGCTCGCTTGCTCTCATATCTGGCTCGCTTGCTCTCTTGTCTGGCTCGCTCTCTTATCTCGCTCGCTCTCATATCTGGCTCGCTCGCTTGCTCTCATATCTGGCTCACTCGCTTGCTCTCTTGTCTGGTTCGCTCTCTTATCTGGCTCGCTCGCTTGCATATCTGGCTCGCTCGCTTGCTCTCTTGTCTGGCTCACTCTCTTATCTGGCTCGCTCGCATATCTGTCTCCCTCGCTCTCATATGTGGCTCGCTTGCTCTCTTGTCTGGCTCGCTCTCTTATCTCGCTCGCTCTCATATCTGTCTCGCTCGCTTGCTCTCATATCTGGCTCGCTCACTTGCTCTCTTGTCTGGCTCGCTCTCTTATCTGACTTGCTCGCATATCTGGCTCGCTCGATCTCATATCTTGCTCGCTCGCTTGCTCTCATGTCTGGTTCGCTCGATCTCATATCTTTCTCGCTGGCTTGCTCTCATGTCTGGCTTACTCGCTCTCATATCTGGCTTGCTCGCTTGCTCTCATGTCTGGCTCGCTCGCTCTCATATCTTGCTCGCTCGCTTGCTCTCATGTCTGTCTCGCTCTCTCTCATATCTGGCTCGCTTGCTCTCATGTCTGGCTCGCTCGCTCTCATATCTGGCTCGCTCGCTTGCTCTCATGTCTGGCTCGCTCGCTCTCATATCTGGCTCGCTCGCTTGCTCTCTTGTCTGGTTCGCTCTCTTATCTGGCTCGCTCGCTTGCATATCTGGCTCGCTCGCTCTCATATCTGTCTCGCTCGCTTGCTCTCATCTCTGGCTTGCTCGCTCTCATATCTGGCTCGCTCGCTTGCTCTCTTGTCTGGATCGCTCTCTTATCTGGCTCGCTCTCATATCTTGCTCGCTCGCTTGCTCTCATGTCTGGCTCGCTCTCATATCTGGCTCGCTCGCTTGCTCTCATGTCTGGCTCGCTTGCTCTCATATCTAGCTCGCTCGCTTGCTCTCATGTCTGGCTCGCTCGCTCTCATATCTGGCTCGCTCGATTGCTCTCATTTCTGGCTCACTTGCTCTCATACCTGGCTCACTCGCTTGCTCTCATGTCTGGCTCGCTCTCATATCTGGCTCGCTCGCTCGCATATCTGGCTCGCTCGCTTGCTCTCTTGTCTGGCTCACTCTCTTATCTGGCTTGCTCGCTCGCATATCTGGCTCGCTCGCTTGCTCTCTTGTCTGACTCGCTCTCTTATCTTGCTCGCTCGCTCGCATATCTGGCTCGCTCGCTTGCTCTCATCTGGCTCGCTCGCTTGCTCTCATATCTGGCTCGCTCGCTTGCTCTCTTGTCTGGCTCACTCTCTTATCTTGCTCGCTCTCATATCTGGCTCGTTCGCTTGCTCTCATATCTGGCTCGCTCACTTGCTTTCTTGTCTGGCTCGCTCTCTTATCTGACTCGCTCGCATATCTGGCTCACTCGATCTCATATCTTGCTCGCTCGCTTGCTCTCATGTCTGGCTTGCTCGCTCTCATATCTGGCTCGCTCGCTTGCTCTCTTGTCTGGATCGCTCTCTTATCTGGCTCGCTCTCATATCTTGCTCGCTCGCTTGCTCTCATTTCTGGCTCGCTCTCATATCTGGCTCGCTCGCTTGCTCTCATGTCTGGCTCGCTTGCTCTCATATCTGGCTCGCTCGCTTGCTCTCATGTCTGGCTCACTCGCTCTCATATCTGGCTCGCTCGCTTGCTCTCATGTCTGGCTCGCTCGCTCTCATATCTGGCTCGCTCGCTTGCTCTCATGTCTGGCTCGCTTGCTCGCACACCTGGCTCGCTCGCTTGCTCTCTTGTCTGGTTTGCTCTCTTATCTGGCTCGCTCGCTCGCATATCTGGCTCGCTCGCTTGCTCTCATCTGGCTCGCTCGCTTGCTCTGATATCTGGCTCGCTCACTTGCTCTCTTGTCTGGCTCGCTCTCTTATCTTGCTCGCTCTCATATCTGTCTCGCTTGCTTGCTCTCATATCTGGCTCGCTCGTTTGCTCTCATATCTGGCTCGCTCACTTGCTCTCTTGTCTGGCTCGCTCTCTTATCTGGCTCACTCTCATATCTGGCTCGCTCTCATGTCTGGCTCGCTCTCATATTTGGCTTGCTCGCTTGCTCTCATGTCTGGCTCGCTCGCTCTCATATCTGGCTCGCTCGCTTGCTCTCATGTCTGGCTCGCTTGCTCTCATATCTGGCTCGCTCGCTTGCTCTCATGTCTGGCTCACTCACTCTCATATCTGGCTCGCTCGCTTGCTCTCATGTCTGGCTCGCTCGCTCTCATATCTGGCTCGCTCGCTTGCTCTCATGTCTGGCTCGCTTGCTGTCATATCTGGCTCGCTCGATTGCTCTCATGTCTGGCTCGCTTGCTCTCATACCTGCCTTGCTCGCTTGCTCTCATGTCTGGCTCGCTCGCTCTCATATCTGGCTCGCTCGCTCGCATATCTGACTCGCTGGCTTGCTCTCTTGTCTGGCTTACTCTCTTATCTGGCTTGCTCGCTCGCATATTTGGCTCGCTCGCTTGCTCTCTTGTCTGGCTCGCTCTCTTATCTGGCTCGCTCGCTCGCATATCTGGCTCGCTCGCTTGCTCTCGTATCTGGCTCGCTCGCTTGCTCTCTTGCCTGGCTCGCTCTCTTATCTCGCTCGCTCTCATATCTGACTCGCTCGCTCTCATATCTGGCTCGCTCGTTTGCTCTCATGTCTGGCTCACTTGCTCTCATACCTGGCTCGCTCGCTTGCTCTCATGTCTGGCTCGCTCGCTCTCATATCTGGCTCGCTCGCTTGCTCTCATGTCTGGCTCGCTCACTCTCATATCTGGCTCGCTCGCTTGCTCTCATGTCTGGCTCGCTCGCTCTCATATCTGGCTCGCTCGCTTGCTCTCATGTCTGGCTCGATCGCTCTCATATCTGGCTCGCTCGCTTGCTATCATGTCTGGCTCGCTCGCTCTTATATCTGGCTCGCTCGCTTGCTCTCATGTCTGGCTCGCTCACTCTCATATCTGGCTCGCTTGAGTGCTCTCATGTCTGGCTCACTTGCTCTCATACCTGGCTCGCTCGCTTGCTCTCATGTCTGGCTCGCTCGCTCTCATATCTGGCTCGCTCGCTCGCATATCTGGCTCGCTCGCTTGCTCTCTTGTCTGACTCGCTCTCTTATCTGGCTCGCTCGCTCGCATATCTGGCTTGCTCGCTTGCTCTCATCTGGCTCGCTCGCTTGCTCTCATATCTGGCTCGCTCGCTTGCTCTCTTGTCTGGCTCGCTCTCTTATCTCGCTCGCTCTCATATCTGGCTCGCTCGCTTGCTCTCATATCTGGCTCGCTCGCTTGCTCTCTCTTCTGGTTCGCTCTCTTATCTGGCTCGCTCGCTTGCATATCTGGCTCACTTGCTCTCTTGTCTGGCTCACTCTCTTATCTGGCTCGCTCGCTCGCATATCTGGCTCCCTCGCTCTCATATCTGGCTCGCTCGCTTGCTCTCATATCTGGCTCGCTTGCTCTCTTGTCTGGCTCGCTCTCTTATCTCGCTCGCTCTCATATCTGGCTCGCTCGCTCGCTCTCATATCTGGCTCGCTCGCTCTCATATCTGGCTCGCTCACTTGCTCTCTTGTCTGGCTCGCTCTCTTATCTGACTTTCTCGCATATCTGACTCGCTCGATCTCATATCTTGCTCGCTCGCTTGCTCTCATGTCTGGCTCACTCGCTCTCATATCTGGCTCGCTCACTTGCTCTCATGTCTGGCTCCCTCGCTCTCATATCTGGCTCGCTCGCTTGCTCTCTTGTCTGGCTCGCTCGCTCTCATATCTGGCTCGCTCGCTTGCTCTCATGTCTGGCTCGCTCGCTCTCATATCTGGCTCGCTCTCTTGCTCTCATGTCTGGCTCGCTCTCTTATCTCGCTCGCTCTCATATCTGGCTCTCTCGCTTGCTCTCATATCTGACTCTCTCACTTGCTCTCTTGTCTGACTCGCTCTCTTATCTCGCTCGATCTCATATCTTCCTCGCTCGCTTGCTCTCACGTCTGGCTCACTCGCTCTCATATCTGGCTCGCTCGCTTGCTCTCATGTCTGGCTCGCTCGCTCTCATATATTGCTCGCTCGCTTGCTCTCATGTCTGTCTCGCTCGCTCTCATATCTGGCTCGCTCGCTTGCTCTCATATCTGGCTCACTCACTTGCTCTCATATCTGGCTCGCTCTTTTATCTGGCTCGCTCACTCGCATATCTGGGTCGCTCGCTCTCATATCTTGCTCGCTAGCTTGCTCTCATGTCTGGCTCGCTCGCTCTCATAACTGGCTCGCTCGATTGCTCTCTTGTCTGGTTCGCCCTCTTATCTGTCTCGCTCTAATATCTGGCTTGCTCGCTGGCTCTCATATCTGGCTCGCTCGCTTGCTCTCATGTCTGGCTCGCTCGTTCTCATATCAGGCTCGCTCACTTGCTCTCATGTCTGTCTTGCTCGCTCTCATATCTGGCTCGCTCGCTTGCTCTCATGTCTGGCTCGCTCGCTCTCATATCTGGCTCGCTCGCTTGCTCTCTTGTCTGGCTCACTCTCTTATCCGGCTCGCTCGCTCGCATATCTGGCTCGCTTGCTTGCTCTCTTGTCTGGCTTGCTCTCTTATCTGGCTCGCTCGCTTGCTCTCATCTGCCTCGCTCGCTTGCTCTCATATCTGGCTCGCTCGCTTGGTCTCTCGTCTGGCTCACTCTCTTATCTGGCTCGCTCGCATATCTGGCTCGCTCGCTTGCTCTCATCTGGCTCGCTCGCTTGCTCTCATATTTGGCTCGCTCACTTGCTCTCTTGTCTGGCTCGCTCTCTTATCTCGCTCGCTCTCATATCAGGCTTGCTCGCTTGCTCTCATATCTGGCCCGCTCGCTTGCTCTCATATCTGGCTCGCTCACTTGCTCTCTTGTCTGGCTCGCTCTCTTATCTGACTCGCTCGCATATCTTGCTCGCTCGATCTCATATCTTGCTCGCTCGCTTGCTCTCATGTCTGGCTTGCTCGCTCTCATATCTGGCTCGCTCGCTTGCTCTTTTGTCTGGATCGCTCTCTTATCTGGCTCGCTCTCATATCTTGCTCGCTCGCTTGCTCTCATGTCTGGCTCGCTCTCTTATCTGGCTCGCTCGCTTGCTCTCATATCTGGCTCGCTCGCTTGCTCTCATGTCTGGCTCGCTTGCTCTCATATCTGGCTCGATTGCTCGCATATCTGGCTCGCTCGCTTGCTCTCATGTCTAGCTCGCTCGCTCTCATATCTGGCTCGCTCGCTTGCTCTCATGTCTGGCTCGCTCGCTCTCATATCTGGCTCGCTCGCTTGCTCTCATGTCTGGCTCGCTCGCTCTCATATCTGGCTCGCTCGCTTGCGCTCATGTCTGGCTCGCTCGCCCTCATATCTGGCTTGCTCGCTTGCTCTCATGTCTTTCTCGCTCGCTCTCATATCTGGTTCGCTCACTTGCTCTCTTGTCTGGCTCTCTCCCTTATCTGGCTCGCTCGCATATCTGACTTGCTCGCACTCATATCTGTTTCGCTCGCTTGCTCTCATATCCAGCTAGCTTGCTTGCTCTCTTGTCTGGCTCGCTCTCTTATCTGGCTCGCTCGCATTTCTGGCTCGCTTGCATATCTGGCTCGCTCGCTCTCATATCTTGCTCGCTCGCTTGGTCTCATGTCTGGCTCGCTCGCTCTCATATCTGGCTCGCTCGCTTGCTCTCATATCTGGCTCGCTCGCTTGCTCTCATATCTGGCTCGCTCGCTTGCTCTCATATCTGACTCGCTCGCTTGCTCTTATATCTTACTCGCTCGCTTGCTCTCTTGTCTGGCTCGCTCTATTATCTGGCTCGCTCGCATATCTGGCTCGCTTGCTTGCTCTCATATCTGGCTCGCTCGCTCTCATATCTGGCTCGCTCGCTTGCTCTCATATCTGGCTTGCTCGCTCTCATATCTGGCTCGCTCGCTTGCTCTCTTGTCTGGATCGCTCTATTATCTGGCTCGCTCTCATATCTTGCTCGCTCGCTTGCTCTCATGTCTGGCTCGCTCTCATATCTGGCTCGCTCGCTTGCTCTCATGTCTGGCTCGCTCGCTCTCATATCTGGCTCGCTCGCTTGCTCTCATGTCTGGCTCGATCGCTCTCATATCTGGCTCGCTCGCTTGCTCTCATATCTGACTCGCTCGCTTGCTCTCATATCTGGCTCGCTCGCTTGCTCTCATGTCTGGCTTGCTCGCTCTCATATCTGGGTCGCTCGCTTGCTCTTTTGTCTGGATCGCTCTCTTATCTGGCTCGCTCTCATATCTTGCTCGCTCGCTTGCTCTCATGTATGGCTCGCTCTCATATCTGGCTCGCTCGCATGCTCTCATGTCTGGCTCGCTCGCTCTCATATCTGGCTCGCTCGCTTGCTCTCATGTCTGGCCCGCTCTCATATCTGGCTCGCTCGCTTGCTCTCATGTCTGGCTCACTCGCTCTCATATCTGGCTCGCTCGCTTGCTCTCATGTCTGGCTCGCTCGCTCTCATATCTGGCTCGCTCGCTTGCTCTCATGTCTGGCTTGCTTGCTCTCATATCTGGCTCGCTCGCTTGCTCTCATGTCTGGCCCGCTCGCTCTCATATCTGGCTCGTTCGATTGCTCTCATTTCTGGCTCACTTGCTCTCATACCTGGCTCACTCGCTTGCTCTCATGTCTGGCTCACTCGCACTCATATCTGGCTCGCTCGCTCGCATATCTGGCTCGCTCGCTTGCTCTCTTGTCTTGCTCACTCTCTTATCTGGCTTGCTCGCTCGCATATCTGGCTCGCTCGCTTGCTCTCTTGTCTGACTCGCTCTCTTATCTGGCTCGCTCGCTCGCATATCTGGCTCGCTCACTTGCTCTCATCTGGCTCGCTCGCTTGCTCTCATATCTGGCTCGCTCGCTTGCTCTCTTGTCTGGCTCACTCTCTTATCTTGCTCGCTCTCATATCTGGCTCGCTCGCTTGCTCTCATATCTGGCTCGCTCACTTGCTCTCTTGTCTGGCTCGCTCTCTTATCTGACTCGCTCGCATATCTGGCTCGCTCGATCTCATATCTTGCTCGCTCGCTTGCTCTCATGTCTGGCTTGCTCGCTCTCATATCTGGCTCGCTCGCTTGCTTTCATGTCTATCTCGCTCGCTCTCATATCTGGCTCGCTCGCTTGCTCTCATGTCTGGCTCACTCACTTTCATATCTGGCTCGCTCGCTTGCTCTCATGTCTGGCTCGCTCGCTCTCATATCTGGCTCGCTCGCTTGCTCTCATGTCTGGCTCGCTTGCTGTCATATCTGGCTCGCTCGATTGCTCTCATGTCTGGCTCGCTTGCTCTCATACCTGGCTTGCTCGCTTACTCTCATGTCTGGCTCGCTCGCTCTAATATCTGGCTCGCTCGCTCGCATATCTGGCTCGCTCGCTTGCTCTCTTGTCTGGCTCACTCTCTTAGCTGGCTTGCTCAATCGCATATCTGGCTCGCTCGCTTGCTCTCTTGTCTGGCACGCTCTCTTATCTGGCTCGCTCGCTCGCATATCTGGCTCGCTCGCTTGCTCACATCTGGCTCGCTCGCTTGCTCTCATATCTGACTCGCTCGCTTGCTCTCTTGTCTGGCTCGCTCTCTTATCTCGCTCGCTCCCATATCTGGCTCGCTCGCTTGCTCTCATATCTGGCTCGCTCGTTTGCTCTCATATCTGGCTCGCTCACTTGCTCTCTTGTCTGGCTCGCTCGCTCTCATATCTGGCTCGCTCGCTTGCTTTCATGTCTGGCTCGCTTGCTGTCATATCTGGCTCGCTCGATTGCTCTCATGTCTGGCTCGCTTGCTCTCATACTTGGCTTGCTCGCTTGCTCTCATGTCTGGCTCACTCGCTCTCATATCTGGCTCGCTCGCTCGCATATCTGGCTCGCTCGCTTGCTCTCTTGTCTGGCTCACTCTCTTAGCTGGCTTGCTCGCTAGCATATCTGGCTCGCTCGCTTGCTCTCTTGTCTGGCTCGCTCTCTTATCTGGCTCGCTCGCTCGCATATCTGGCTCGCTCGCTTGCTCTCATCTGGCTCGCTCGCTTGCTCTCATATCTGGCTCGCTCGCTTGCTCTCTTGTCTAGCTCGCTCTCTTATTTCGCTCGCTCGCATATCTTGCTCGCTCGCTTGCTCTCATTTCTGGCTCGCTCTCATATCTGGCTCGCTCGCTTGCTCTCATGTCTGGCTCGCTCGCTCTCATATCTGGCTCGCTCGCTTGCTCTCATGTCTGGCTCACTCGCTCTCATATCTGGCTCGCTCGCTTGCTCTCATGTCTGGCTCGCTCGCTCTCATATCTGGCTCGCTCGCTTGCTCTCATGTCTGGCTCGCTTGCTGTCATATCTGGCTCGCTCGATTGCTCTCATGTCTGGCTCGCTTGCTCTCATACCTGCCTTGCTCGCTTGCTCTCATGTCTGGCTCGCTCGCTCTCATATCTGGCTCGCTCGCTCGCATATCTGGCTCGCTCGCTTGCTCTCTTGTCTGGCTCACTCTCTTATCTGGCTTGCTCGCTCGCATATCTGGCTCGCTCGCTTGCTCTCATCTGGCTCGCTCGCTTGCTCTCATATCTGGCTCGCTCGCTTGCTCTCTTGTCTGGCTCGCTCTCTTATCTCGCTCGCTCTCATATCTGGCTCGCTCGCTTGCTCTCATGTCTGGCTCGCTTGCTCTCATATCTGGCTCGATTGCTCGCATATCTGGCTCGCTCGCTTGCTCTCATGTCTAGCTCGCTCGCTCTCATATCTGGATCGCTCGCTTGCTCTCATGTCTGGCTCGCTCGCTCTCATATCTGGCTCGCTCGCTTGCTCTCATGTCTGGCTCGCTCGCTCTCATATCTGGCTCGCTCACTTGCGCTCATGTCTGGCTCGCTCGCCCTCATATCTGGCTTGCTCGCTTGCTCTCATGTCTTTCTCGCTCGCTCTCATATCTGGTTCGCTCACTTGCTCTCTTGTCTGGCTCTCTCCCTTATCTGGCTCGCTCGCATATCTGACTTGCTCGCACTCATATCTGTTTCGCTCGCTTGCTCACATATTCGGCTAGCTTGCTTGCTCTCTTGTCTGGCTCGCTCTCTTATCTGGCTCGCTCGCTCGCATTTCTGGCTCGCTTGCATATCTGGCTCGCTCGCTCTCATATCTTGCTCGCTCGCTTGGTCTCATGTCTGGCTCGCTCGCTCTCATATCTGGCTCGCTCGCTTGCTCTCATATCTGGCTCGCTCGCTTGCTCTCATATCTGGCTCGCTCGCTTGCTCTCATATCTGACTCGCTCGCTTGCTCTTATATCTTACTCGCTCGCTTGCTCTCTTGTCTGGCTCGCTCTCTTATCTGGATCGCTCGCATATCTGGCTCGCTTGCTTGCTCTCATATCTGGCTCGCTCGCTCTCATATCTGGCTCGCTCGCTTGCTCTCATATCTGGCTTGCTCGCTCTCATATCTGGCTCGCTCGCTTGCTCTCTTGTCTGGATCGCTCTCTTATCTGGCTCGCTCTCATATCTTGCTCGCTCGCTTGCTCTCATGTCTGGCTCGCTCTCATATCTGGCTCGCTCGCTTGCTCTCATGTCTGGCTCGCTCGCTCTCATATCTGGCTCGCTCGCTTGCTCTCATGTCTGGCTCGATCGCTCTCATATCTGGCTCGCTCGCTTGCTCTCATATCTGACTTGCTCGCTTGCTCTCATATCTGGCTCGCTCGCTTGCTCTCATGTCTGGCTTGCTCGCTCTCATATCTGGGTCGCTCGCTTGCTCTTTTGTCTGGATCGCTCTCTTATCTGGCTCGCTCTCATATCTTGCTCGCTCGCTTGCTCTCATGTATGGCTCGCTCTCATATCTGGCTCGCTCGCATGCTCTCATGTCTGGCTCGCTCGCTCTCATATCTGGCTCGCTCGCTTGCTCTCATGTCTGGCCCGCTCTCATATCTGGCTCGCTCGCTTGCTCTCATGTCTGGCTCACTCGCTCTCATATCTGGCTCGCTCGCTTGCTCTCATGTCTGGCTCGCTCGCTCTCATATCTGGCTCGCTCGCTTGCTCTCATGTCTGGCTCGCTTGCTCTCATATCTGGCTCGCTCGCTTGCTCTCATGTCTGGCCCGCTCGCTCTCATATCTGGCTCGCTCGATTGCTCTCATTTCTGGCTCACTTGCTCTCATACCTGGCTCACTCGCTTGCTCTCATGTCTGGCTCGCTCGCACTCATATCTGGCTCGCTCGCTCGCATATCTGGCTCGCTCGCTTGTTCTCTTGTCTTGCTCACTCTCTTATCTGGCTTGCTCGCTCGCATATCTGGCTCGCTCGCTTGCTCTCTTGTCTGACTCGCTCTCTTATCTGGCTCGCTCGCTCGCATATCTGGCTCGCTCGCTTGCTCTCATCTGGCTCGCTCGCTTGCTCTCATATTTGGCTCGCTCGCTTGCTCTCTTGTCTGGCTCACTCTCTTATCTTGCTCGCTCTCATATCTGGCTCGCTCGCTTGCTCTCATATCTGGCTCGCTCACTTGCTCTCTTGTCTGGCTCGCTCTCTTATCTGACTCGCTCGCATATCTGGCTCGCTCGATCTCATATCTTGCTCGCTCGCTTGCTCTCATGTCTGGCTTGCTCGCTCTCATATCTGGCTCGCTCGCTTGCTCTCTTGTCTTAATCGCTCTATTATCTGGCTCGCTCTCATATCTTACTCGCTCGCTTGCTCTCATTTCTGGCTCGCTCTCATATCTGGCTCGCTCGTTTACTTTCATGTCTGGCTCGCTCGCTCTCATATCTGGCTCGCTCGCTTGCTCTCATGTCTGGCTCACTCACTCTCATATCTGGCTCGCTCGCTAGCTCTCATGTCTGGCTCGCTCGCTCTCATATCTGGCTCGCTCGCTTGCTCTCATGTCTGGCTCGCTTGCTGTCAAATCTGGCTCGCTCGATTGCTCTCATGTCTGGCTCGCTTGCTCTCATACCTGGCTTGCTCGCTTACTCTCATGTCTGGCTCGCTCGCTCTCATATCTGGCTCGCTCGCTTGCTCTCTTGTCTGGCTCACTCTCTTAGCTGGCTTGCTCAATCGCATATCTGGCTCGCTCGCTTGCTCTCTTGTCTGGCACGCTCTCTTATCTGGCTCGCTCGCTCGCATATCTGGCTCGCTCGCTTGCTCTCATCTGGCTCGCTCGCTTGCTCTCATATCTGACTCGCTCGCTAGCTCTCTTGTCTGGCTCGCTCTCTTATCTCGCTCGCTCTCATATCTGGCTCGCTCGCTTGCTCTCATATCTGGCTCGCTCGTTTGTTCTCATATCTGGCTCGCTCACTTGCTCTCTTGTCTGGCTCGCTCGCTCTCATATCTGGCTCGCTCGCTTGCTCTCATGTCTGGCTCGCTTGCTGTCATATCTGGCTCGCTCGATTGCTCTCATGTCTGGCTCGCTTGCTCTCATACTTGGCTTGCTCGCTTGCTCTCATGTCTGGCTCACTCGCTCTCATATCTGGCTCGCTCGCTCGCATATCTGGCTCGCTCGCTTGCTCTCTTGTCTGGCTCACTCTCTTAGCTGGCTTGCTCGCTAGCATATCTGGCTCGCTCGCTTGCTCTCTTGTCTGGCTCGCTCTCTTATCTGGCTCGCTCGCTCGCATATCTGGCTCGCTCGCTTGCTCTCATCTGGCTCGCTCGCTTGCTCTCATATCTGGCTCGCTCGCTTGCTCTCTTGTCTGGCTCGCTCTCTTATCTCGCTCGCTCTCATATCTTGCTCGCTCGCTTGCTCTCATTTCTGGCTCGCTCTCATATCTGGCTCGCTCGCTTGCTCTCATGTCTGGCTCGCTCGCTCTCATATCTGGCTCGCTCGCTTGCTCTCATGTCTGGCTCGCTTGCTCTCATATCTGGCTCGCTCGCTTGCTCTCATGTCTGGCTCACTCGCTCTCATATCTGGCTCGCTCGCTTGCTCTCATGTCTGGCTCGCTCGCTCTCATATCTGGCTCGCTCGCTTGCTCTCATGTCTGGCTCGCTTGCTGTCATATCTGGCTCGCTCGATTGCTCTCATGTCTGGCTCGCTTGCTCTCATACCTGCCTTGCTCGCTTGCTCTCATGTCTGGCTCGCTCGCTCTCATATCTGGCTCGCTCGCTCGCATATCTGGCTCGCTCGCTTGCTCTCTTGTCTGGCTCACTCTCTTATCTGACTCGCTCGCTCGCATATCTGGCTCCCTCGCTCTCATATCTGGCTCGCTTGCTCTCATATCTGGCTCGCTCGCTTGCTCTCTTGTCTGGCTCGCTCTCTTATCTTGCTCGCTCTCATATCTGGCTCGCTCGCTTGCTCTCATATATGGCTCGCTCGCTTGCTCTCATATCTGGCTCGCTCACTTGCTCTCTTGTCTGGCTCGCTCTCTTATCTGGCTCACTCGCATAACTGGCTCGCTCGATCTCATATCTTTCTCGCTGGCTTGCTCTCATGTCTGGCTCACTCGCTCTCATATCTGGCTCGCTCGCTTGCTCTCATGTCTGGCTCGCTCTCATATCTGGCTCACTCGCTTGCTCTCATGTCTGGCTCACTCGCTCTCATATCTTGCTCGCTCGCTTGCTCTCATGTCTGGCTCGCTCTCATATCTGGCTCACTCGCTTGCTCTCATGTCTGGCTCACTCGCTCTCATATCTGGCTCGCTCGCTTGCTCTCATGTCTGGCTCACTCGCTCTCATATCTGGCTCGCTCGCTTGCTCTCATGTCTGGCTCGCTCTCATATCTGGCTCGCTCGCTTGCTCTCATGTCTGGCTCGCTCGCTTGTTCTCATGTCTGGCTCGCTTGCTCTCACACCTGGCTCGCTCGCTTGCTCTCATGCCTGGCTCGCTCTCATATCTGGCTCGCTCGCTTGCTCTCTTGTCTGGCTCACTCTCTTATATGACTCGCTCGCTCGCATATCTGGCTCCCTCGCTCTCATATCTGGCTCGCTTGCTCTCATATCTGGCTCGCTCGCTTGCTCTCTTGTCTGGCTCGCTCTCTTATCTCGCTCGCTCTCATATCTGGCATGCTCGCTTGCTCTCATATCTGGCTCGCTCGCTTGCTCTCATATCTGGCTCGCTCACTTGCTCTCTTGTCTGGCTCGCTCTCTTATCTGGCTCGCTCGCATAACTGGCTCGCTCGATCTCATATCTTTCTCGCTGGCTTGCTCTCATGTCTGGCTCACTCGCTCTCATATCTGGCTCGCTCGCTTGCTCTCATGTCTGGCTCGCTCGCTCTCATATCTTGCTCGCTCGCTTTCTCTCATGTCTGTCTCGCTCTCATATCTGGCTCACTCGCTTGCTCTCATGTCTGGCTCGCTCTCATATCTGGCTCGCTCGCTTGCTCTCATGTCTGGCTCGCTCGCTCTCGTATATGGCTTGCTCGCTTGCTCACATATCTGGCTCGCTCGCTTGCTCTCTTGTCTGGCTCGCTCTCTTATCTCGCTCGCTCTCATATCTGGCTCGCTCGCTTGCTCTCATATCTGGCTCGCTCGCTTGCTCTCATATCTGGCTCGCTCACTTGCTCTCTTGTCTGGCTCGCTCTCTTATCTGACTTGCTCGCATATCTGGCTCGCTCAATCTCATATCTTGCTCGCTCGCTTGCTCTCATGTCTGGTTCGCTCGATCTCATATCTTTCTCGCTGGCTTGCTCTCATGTCTGGCTCACTCGCTCTCATATCTTGCTCGCTCGCTTGCTCTCATGTCTGTCTCGCTCACTCTCATATCTGGCTCGCTCGCTTGCTCTCATGTCTGGCTCGCTCTCTTATCTGGCTCGCTCGCATGACTGGCTCGCTCGATCTCATATCTTTCTCGCTGGCTTGCTCTCATGTCTGGCTCACTCGCTCTCATATCTGGCTCGCTCGCTTGCTCTCATGTCTGGCTCGCTCTCATATCTGGCTCGCTCGCTTGCTCTCATGTCTTTCTCGCTCGCTCTCATATCTGGCTCGCTCGCTTGCTCTCATGTGTGGCTCGCTCACTCTCATATCTTGCTCGCTCGCTTGCTCTCATGTCTGGCTCGATCGCTCTCATATCTGGCTCGCTCGCTTGCTCTCATGTCTGGCTCGCTTGCTCTCATATATGGCTCGCTCGCTTGCTCTCATGTCTGGCTCGCTTGCTCTCACACCTGGCTCGCTCGCTTGCTCTCATGTCTGGCTCGCTCGCTCTCATATCTGGCTCGCTCGCTCGCATATCTGGCTCGCTCACTTGCTCTCTTGTCTGGCTCACTCTCTTATCTTGCTCGCTCGCATATCTGGCTCCCTCGCTCTCATATCTGGCTCGCTCGCTTGCTCTCATATCTGGCTCGCTCGCTTGCTCTCTTGTCTGGCTCGCTCTCTTATCTCGCTCGCTCTCATATCTGGCTCGCTCGCTTGCTCTCATTTTTTGCTCGCTCGCTTGCTCTCATATCTGGCTCGCTCACTTGCTCTCTTGTCTGGCTCGCTCTCTTATCTGGCTCGCTAGCATAACTGGCTCGCTCGATCTCATATCTTTCTCGCTGGCTTGCACTCATGTCTGGCTCACTCGCTCTCATATCTGGCTCGCTCGCTTGCTCTCATGTCTGGCTCGCTCGCTCTCATATCTTGCTCGCTCGCTTGCTCTCATGTCTGGCTCGCTCGCTCTCATATCTTGCTCGCTCGCTTGCTCTCATGTCTGGCTCGCTCGCTCTCATGTCTGGCTCCCTCGCTCTCATATCTGGCTCGCTCTCTTGCTCTCTTGTCTTGTTCGCTCTCTTATCTAGCTCGCTCTCATATCTTGCTCGCTCCCTTGCTCTCATGTCTGGCTCGCTCTCATATCTGGCTCGCTCGCTTGCTCTCATGTCTGGCTCACTCGCTCTCATATCTGGCTCGCTCGCTTGCTCTCATGTCTGGCTCGCTCGCTCTCATATCTGGCTCGCTCGCTTGCTCTCATGTCTGGCTCGATTGCTCTCATATCTGGCTCGCTCGCTTGCTCTCATGTCTGGCTCGCTTGCTCTTATATCTGGCTCGCTCGCTTGCTCTCATGTCTGGCTCGCTTGCTCTCACACCTGGCTCGCTCGCTTGCTCTCATGTCTGGCTCGCTTTCTCTCATATCTGGCTCGCTCGCTCGCATATCTGGCTCGCTCGCTTGCTCTCTTGTCTGGCTCACTCTCTTATCTGGCTCGCTTGCTCGCATATCTGGCTCCCTCGCTCACATATCTGGCTCGCTCGCTTGCTCTCTTGTCTGGCTTGCTCTCTTATCTCGCTCGCTCTCATATCTGGCTCGCTCGCTTGCTCTCATATCTGGCTCGCTCGCTTGCTCTCATATCTGGCTCGCTCACTTGCTCTCTTGTCTGGCTCGCTCTCTTATTTGGCTCGCTCGCATAACTGGCTCGCTCGATCTCATATCTTTCTCGCTGGCTTGCTCTCATGTCTGGCTCACTCGCTCTCATATCTGGCTCGCTCGCTTGCTCTCATGTGTGGCTCGCTCTCATATCTGGCTCGCTCGCTTGCTCTCATGTCTTTTTCGCTCGCTCTCATATCTGGCTCGCTCGCTTGCTCTCATGTCTGGCTCGATCGCTCTCATATCTGGCTCGCTCGCTTGCTCTCATGTCTGGCTCGCTTGCTCTCATATATGGCTCGCTCGCTTGCTCTCATGTCTGGCTCGCTTGCTCTCACACCTGGCTCGCTCGCTTGCTCTCATGTCTGGCTCGCTCGCTCTCATATCTGGCTCGCTCGCTCGCATATCTGGCTCGCTCACTTGCTCTTTTGTCTGGCTCACTCTCTTATCTGGCTCGCTCGCATATCTGGCTCCCTCGCTCTCATATCTGGCTCGCTCGCTTGCTCTCATATCTGGCTCGCTCGCTTGCTCTCTTGTCTGGCTCGCTCTCTTATCTCGCTCGCTCTCATATCTGGCTCGCTCGCTTGCTCTCATTTTTTGCTCGCTCGCTTGCTCTCATATCTGGCTCGCTCACTTGCTCTCTTGTCTGGCTCGCTCTCTTATCTGGCTCGCTAGCATAACTGGCTCGCTCGATCTCATATCTTTCTCGCTGGCTTGCACTCATGTCTGGCTCACTCGCTCTCATATCTGGCTCGCTCGCTTGCTCTCATGTCTGGCTCGCTCGCTCTCATATCTTGCTCGCTCGCTTGCTCTCATGTCTGGCTCGCTCTCATATCTGGCTCGCTCGCTTGCTCTCATATCTGGCTCGCTCGCTTGCTCTCATATCTGGCTCGCTCACTTGCTCTCTTGTCTGGCTCGCTCTCTTATCTGCCTCGCTCGCATAACTGGCTCGCTCGATCTCATATCTTTCTCGCTGGCTTGCACTCATGTCTGGCTCACTCGCTCTCATATCTGGCTCGCTCGCTTGCTCTCATGTCTGGCTCGCTCGCTCTCATATCTTGCTCGCTCGCTTGCTCTCATGTCTGGCTCGCTCGCTCTCATATCTTGCTCGCTCGCTTGCTCTCATGTCTGGCTCGCTCGCTCTCATGTCTGGCTCCCTCGCTCTCATATCTGGCTCGCTCGCTTGCTCTCTTGTCTTGTTCGCTCTCTTATCTGGCTCGCTCTCATATCTTGCTCGCTCGCTTGCTCTCATGTCTGGCTCGCTCTCATATCTGGCTCGCTCGCTTGCTCTCATGTCTGGCTCACTCGCTCTCATATCTGGCTCGCTCGCTTGCTCTCATGTCTGGCTCGCTCGCTCTCATATCTGGCTCGCTCGCTTGCTCTCATGTCTGGCTCGATTGCTCTCATATCTGGCTCGCTCGCTTGCTCTCATGTCTGGCTCGCTTGCTCTTATATCTGGCTCGCTCGCTTGCTCTCATGTCTGGCTCGCTTGCTCTCACACCTGGCTCGCTCGCTTGCTCTCATGTCTGGCTCGCTTTCTCTCATATCTGGCTCACTCGCTCGCATATCTGGCTCGCTCGCTTGCTCTCTTGTCTGGCTCACTCTCTTATCTGGCTCGCTCGCTCGCATATCTGGCTCCCTCGCTCTCATATCTGGCTCGCTCGCTTGCTCTCTTGTCTGGCTCGCTCTCTTATCTCGCTCGCTCTCATATCTGGCTCGCTCGCTTGCTCTCATATCTGGCTCGCTCGCTTGCTCTCATATCTGGCTCGCTCACTTGCTCTCTTGTCTGGCTCGCTCACTTATCTGGCTCGCTCGCATAACTGGCTCGCTCGATCTCATATCTTTCTCGCTGGCTTGCTCTCATGTCTGGCTCACTCGCTCTCATATCTGGCTCGCTCGCTTGCTCTCATGTCTGGCTCGCTCTCATATCTGGCTCGCTTGCTTGCTCTCATGTCTTTCTCGCTCGCTCTCATATCTGGCTCGCTCGCTTGCTCTCATGTGTGGCTCGCTTGCTCTCATATATGGCTCGCTCGCTTGCTCTCATGTCTGACTCGCTTGCTCTCACACCTGGCTCGCTCGCTTGCTCTCATGTCTGGCTCGCTCGCTCTCATATATGGCTCGCTCGCTTGCTCTCATGTCTGGCTCGCTTGCTCTCACACCTGGCTCGCTCGCTTGCTCTCATGTCTGGCTCGCTCGCTCTCATATCTGGCTCGCTCGCATATCTGGCTCGCTCACTTGCTCTCTTGTCTGGCTCACTCTCTTATCTGGCTCGCTCGCATATCTGGCTCCCTCGCTCTCATATCTGGCTCGCTCGCTTGCTCTCTTGTCTGGCTCGCTCTCTTATCTCGCTCGCTCTCATATCTGGCTCGCTCGCTTGCTCTCATTTTTTGCTCGCTCGCTTGCTCTCATATCTGGCTCGCTCACTTGCTCTCTTGTCTGGCTCGCTCTCTTATC
This sequence comes from Hyla sarda, assembly GCF_029499605.1. NCBI lineage: Eukaryota > Metazoa > Chordata > Amphibia > Anura > Hylidae > Hyla > Hyla sarda. The sequence goes on from NW_026610608.1 coordinate 74,935, forward strand.
TGGCTCGCTAGCATAACTGACTCGCTCGATCTCATATCTTTCTCGCTGGCTTGCACTCATGTCTGGCTCACTCGCTCTCATATCTGGCTCGCTCGCTTGCTCTCATGTCTGGCTCGCTCGCTCTCATATCTTGCTCGCTCGCTTGCTCTCATGTCTGGCTCGCTCGCTCTCATATCTGGCTCGCTCTCTTGCTCTCATATCTGGCTCGCTCGCTTGCTCTCTTGTCTGGTTCGCTCTCTTATCTGGCTCGCTCGTTTGCATATCTGGCTCGCTCGCTTGCTCTCTTGTCTGGCTCACTCTCTTAACCGGCTCGCTCGCTCGCATATCTGGCTCCCTCGCTCTCATATCTGGCTCGCTTGCTCTCTTGTCTGGCTCTCTCTCTTATCTCGCTCGCTCTCATATCTGGCTCGCTCGCTTGCTCTCATATCTGGCTCGCTCGCTTGCTCTCATATCTGGCTCACTCACTTGCTCTCTTGTCTGGCTCGCTCTCTTATCTGACTTGCTCGCATATCTGGCTCGCTCGATCTCATATCTTGCTCGCTCGCTTTCTCTCATGTCTTACTCACTCGCTCTCATATCTGGCTCGCTCGCTTGCTCTCATGTCTGGCTCGCTCGCTCTCATATCTGGGTCGCTCGCTTGCTCTCATATCTGGCTCACTCGCTTGCTCTCATATTTGGCTCGCTCACTTGCTCTCTTGTCTGGCTCGCTCTCTTATCTGACTTGCTCGCATATCTGGCTCGCTCGATCTCATATCTTGCTCGCTCGCTTGCTCTCATGTCTGGTTCGCTCGATCTCATATCTTTCTCGCTGGCTTGCTATCATGTCTGGTTCACTTTCTCTCATATCTGGCTCGCTCGCTTGCTCTCATGTCTGGCTCGCTCGCTCTCATATCTGGCTCGCTCGCTTGCTCTCATGTCTGGCTCGATCGCTCTCATATCTGGCTCGTTCGCTTGCTCTCATGTCTGGCTCGCTTGCTCTCATATCTGGCTCGCTCGCTTGCTCTCATGTCTGGCTCGCTCGCTCTCATATCTGGCTCGCTCGATTGCTCTCATTTCTGGCTCACTTGCTCTCATACCTGGCTCACTCGCTTGCTCTCATGTCTGGCTCGCTCGCTCTCATATCTGGCTCGCTCGCTTGCATATCTGGCTCGCTCGCTTGCTCTCTTGTCTGGCTCGCTCTCTTATCTGGCTCGCTCGCTCGCATATCTGGCTCGCTCGCTTGCTCTCATCTGGCTCGCTCGCTTGCTCTCATATCTGGCTCGCTTGCTTGCTCTCTTGTCTGGCTCGCTCTCTTATCTCGCTCGCTCTCATATCTGGCTCGCTCGCTTGCTCTCATATCTGGCTCGCTCGTTTGCTCTCATATCTGGCTCGCTCACTTGCTCTCTTGTCTGGCTCGCTCTCTTATCTGGCTCGCTCTCATATCTGGCTCGCTCTCATGTCTGGCTCGCTCTCATATTTGGCTTGCTCGCTTGCTCTCATGTCTGGCTCGCTCGCTCTCATATCTGGCTCGCTCGCTTGCTCTCATGTCTGGCTCGCTCGCTCTCATATCTGGCTCGCTCGATTGCTCTCATGTCTGGCTCGCTTGCTCTCATACCTGCCTTGCTCGCTTGCTCTTATGTCTGGCTCGCTCGCTCTCATATCTGGCTCGCTCGCTCGCATATCTGGCTCGCTCGCTTGCTCTCTTGTCTGGCTCACTCTCTTATCTGGCTTGCTCGCTCGCATTTCTGGCTCGCTCGCTTGCTCTCTTGTCTGGCTCGCTCTCTTATCTGGCTCGCTCGCTCGCATATCTGGCTCGCTCGCTTTCTCTCATCTGGCTCGCTCGCTTGCTCTCATATCTGGCTCGCTCACTTGCTCTCTTGTCTGGCTCGCTCTCTCATCTCGCTCGCTCTCTTATCTGGCTCGCTCGCATAACTGGCTCGCTCGCTTGCTCTCATATCTGGCTCGCTCGCTTGCTCTCATATCTGGCTCGCTCGATTGCTCTCATGTCTGGCTCGCTCGCTCTCATGTCTGGCTCCCTCGCTTGCTCTCGTGTCTGCCTCGCTCGCTCTCATATCTGGCTCGCTCGCTTGCTCTCTTGTCTTGTTCGCTCTCTTATCTGGCTCGCTCTCATATCTGGCTCGCTCACTTGCTCTCTTGACTTGTTCGCTCTCTTATCTGGCTCGCTCTCATATCTGGCTCGCTCGCTTGCTCACATATCTGGCTCGCTCGCTTGCTCTCATATCTGGCTCGCTCGATTGCTCTCATGTCTGGCTCACTTGCTCTCATACCTAGCTCGCTCGCTTGCTCTCATGTCTGGCTCGCTCGCTCTCATATCTGGCTCGCTCACTTGCTCTCTTGTCTGGCTCGCTCTCTTATCTGACTTGCTCGCATATCTGGCTCGCTCACTTGCTCTCTTGTCCGGCTCGCTCTCTTATCTGACTTGCTCGCATATCTGACTCGCTCGATCTCATATCTTGCTCGCTCGCTTGCTCTCATGTCTGGCTCACTCGCTCTCATATCTAGCTCGCTCGCTTGCTCTCATGTCTGGCTCGCTCGCTCTCATGTCTGGCTCCCTCGCTCTCATATCTGGCTCGCTCGCTTGCTCTCTTGTCTTGTTCGCTCTCTTATCTGGCTCGCTCTCATATCTGGCTCGCTCGCTTGCTCTCATATCTGTTTCGCTCGCTTGCTCTCATATCTGGCTCGCTCACTTGCTCTCTTGTCTGGCTCACTCTCTTATCTGGCTCGCTCGCATAACTGGCTCGCTCGATCTCATATCTTTCTCGCTGGCTTGCTCTCATGTTTGGCTCACTCGCTCTCATATCTGGCTCGCTCGCTTGCTCTCATGTCTGGCTCGCTCGCTCTCATATCTGCCTCGCTCGCTTGCTCTCATGTCTGGCTCGCTCTCATATCTGGCTCACTCGCTTGCTCTCATGTCTGGCTCGCTCGCTCTCATATCTGGCTCGCTCGCTTGCTCTCATATCTGGATCGCTCACTTGCTCTCTTGTCTGGCTCGCTCGCTCTCATATCTGGCTCGCTCGCTTGCTCTCGTGTCTGCCTCGCTCGCTCTCATATCTGGCTCGCTCGCTTGCTCTCATGTCTGGCTCGCTCTCATATCTGGCTCGCTCGCTTGCTCTCTTGTCTGGCTCGCTCTCTTATCTGACTTGCTCGCATATCTGGCTCGGTCGATCTCATATCTTGCTCGCTCGCTTGCTCTCATGTCTGGTTCGCTCGATCTCATATGTTTCTCGCTGGCTTGCCCTCATGTCTGGCTCACTCGCTCTCATATCTGGCTCGCTCGCTTGCTCTCATGTCTGGCTCGCTCGCTCTCATATCTTGCTCGCTCGCTTGCTCTCATGTCTGTCTCGCTCGCTCTCATATCTGGCTCGCTCGCTTGCTCTCGTGTCTGCCTCGCTCGCTCTCATATCTGGCTCGCTCGCTTGCTCTCATGTCTGGCTCGCTCTCATATCTGGCTCGCTCGCTTGCTCTCTTGTCTGGCTCGCTCTCTTATCTGGCTCGCTCTCATATCTGGCTCGCTCTCATGTCTGGCTCGCTCTCATATCTGGCTCGCTCGCTTGCTCTCATGTCTGGCTCGCTTGCTCTCATATCTGACTCGCTCGCTTGCTCTCATGTCTGGCTTGCTCGCTCTCATATCTGGCTCGCTCGATTGCTCTCATGTCTGGCTCACTTGCTCTCATACCTGGCTCGCTCGATTGCTCTCATGTCTGGCTCACTTGCTCTCATACCTGGCTCGCTCGCTTGCTCTCATGTTTGTCTCGCTCGCTCTCATATCTGGCTCGCTCGCTCGCATATCTGGCTCGCTCGCTTGCTCTCTTGTCTGGCTCGCTCTCTTATCTGGCTCGCTCTCATATCTGGCTCGCTCTCATGTCTGGCTCGCTCTCATATCTGGCTCGCTCGCTTGCTCTCATGTCTGGCTCGCTTGCTCTCATATCTGACTCGCTCGCTTGCTCTCATGTCTGGCTCGCTCGCTCTCATATCTGGCTCGCTGGATTGCTCTCATGTCTGGCTCACTTGCTCTCATACCTGGCTCGCTCGCTTGCTCTCATGTCTGGCTCGCTCGCTCTCATACCTGGCTCGCTCGCTTGCTCTCATGTCTGGCTCGCTTGCTCTCATATCTGGCTCGCTCGATTGCTCTCATGTCTGGCCCACTTGCTCTCATACCTGGCTCGCTCGCTTGCTCTCATGTTTGGCTCGCTCGCTCTCATATCTGGCTCGCTCGCTCGCATATCTGGCTCGCTCGCTTGCTCTCTTGTCTGACTCGCTCTCTTATCTGGCTCGCTCGCTCGCATATCTGGCTCCCTCGCTCTCATATCTGGCTCGCTTGCTCTCATCTGGCTCGCTCGCTTGCTCTCATATCTGGCTCGCTCGCTCGCTCTCATGTCTGGCTCGCTCGCTCTCATATCTGGCTTGCTCGATTGCTCTCATTTCTGGCTCACTTGCTCTCATACCTGGCTCACTAGCTTGCTCTCAAGTCTGGCTCGCTCGCTCTCATATCTGGCTCGCTCGCTCGCATATCTGGCTCGCTCGCTTGCTCTCATCTGGCTCGCTCGCTTGCTCTCATATCTGGCTCGCTCGCTTGCTCTCTTGTGTGGCTCGCTCTCTTATCTCGCTCGCTCTCATATCTGGCTCGCTCGCTTGCTCTCATATCTGGCTAGCTCGTTTGCTCTCATATCTGGCTCGCTCACTTGCTCTCTTGTCTGGCTCGCTCTCTTATCTGGCTCGCTCTCATACCTGGCTCACTCTCATGTCTGGCTCGCTCTCATATTTGGCTTGCTCGCTTGCTCTCATGTCTGGCTCGCTCGCTCTCATATCTGGCTCGCTCGCTTGCTCTCATGTCTGGCTCGCTCGCTCTCATATCTGGCTCGCTCGATTGCTCTCATGTCTGGCTCGCTTGCTCTCATACCTGCCTTGCTCGCTTGCTCTCATGTCTGGCTCGCTCGCTCTCATATCTGGCTCGCTCGCTCGCATATCTGGCTCGCTCGCTTGCTCTCTTTTCTGGCTCACTCTCTTATCTGGCTTGCTCGCTCGCATATCTGGCTCGCTCGCTTGCTCTCTTGTCTGGCTCGCTCTCTTATCTGGCTCGCTCGCTCGCATATCTGGCTCGCTCGCTTGCTCTCATCTGGCTCGCTCTCTTGCTCTCATATCTGGCTCGCTCGCTTGCTCTCTTGTCTGGCTCGCTCTCTTATATCGCTCGCTCTCATATCTGGCTCGCTTGCTAGCTCTCATATCTGGCTCGCTCGTTTGCTCTCATATCTGGCTCACTCACTTGCTCTCTTGTCTGGCTCGCTCTCTTATCTGGCTCGCTCTCATATCTGGCTCGCTCTCATGTCTGGCTCGCTCTCATATTTGGCTCGCTCGCTTGCTCTCATGTCTGGCTCACTCGCTCTCATATCTGGCTCGCTCGCTTGCTCTCATATCTGGCTCGCTCGCTCTCTTGTCTGGCTCGCTCGCATAACTGGCTCGCTCGCTTGCTCTCATATCTGGCTCGCTCGCTTGCTCTCATATCTGGCTCGCTCGATTGCTCTCATGTCTGGCTCGCTCGCTCTCATGTCTGGCTCCCTCGCTCTCATATCTGGCTCGCTCGCTTGCTCTCTTGTCTTGTTCGCTCTCTTATCTGGCTCGCTCTCATATCTGGCTCGCTCGCTTGCTCTCATATCTGGCTCGCTCGATTGCTCTCATGTCTGGCTCACTTGCTCTCATACCTGGCTCGCTCGCTTGCTCTCATGTCTGGCTCGCTCGCTCTCATATCTGGCTCGCTCACTTACTCTCTTGTCTGGCTCGCTCTCTTATCTGACTTGCTCGCATATCTGGCTCGCTCGATCTCATATCTTGCTCGCTCGCTTGCTCTCATGTCTGGCTCACTCGCTCTCATATCTGGCTCGCTCGCTTGCTCTCATGTCTGGCTCGCTCGCTCTCCTATCTTGCTCGCTCGCTTGCTCTCATGTCTGGCTCGCTCGCTCTCATGTCTGGCTCCCTCGCTCTCATATCTGGCTCGCTCGCTTGCTCTCTTGTCTTGTTCGCTCTCTTAACTGGCTCGCTCTCATATCTGGCTCGCTCGCTTGCTCTCATATCTGGCTCGCTCGCTTGCTCTCATATCTGGCTCGCTCACTTGCTCTCTTGTCTGGCTCGCTCTCTTATCTGGCTCGCTCGCATAACTGGCTCGCTCGATCTCATATCTTTCTCGCTGGCTTGCTCTCATGTTTGGCTCACTCGCTCTCATATCTGGCTCGCTCGCTTGCTCTCATGTCTGGCTCGCTCGCTCTCATATCTTGCTTGCTCGCTTGCTCTCATGTCTGTCTCGCTCGCTCTCATATCTGCCTCGCTCGCTTGCTCTCATGTCTGGCTCGCTCTCATATCTGGCTCGCTCGCTTGCTCTCATGCCTGTCTCGCTCGCTCTCATATCTGGCTCGCTCGCTTGCTCTCATATCTGGCTCGCTCGCTTGCTCTCTTGTCTGGCTCGCTCTCTTACCTCGCTCGCTCTCATATCTGGGTCGCTCGCTTGCTCTCATATCTGGCTCGCTCACTTGCTCTCTTGTCTGGCTCGCTCTCTTATCTGACTTGCTCGCATATCTGGCTCGCTCGATCTCATATCTTGCTCGCTCGCTTGCTCTCATGTCTGGTTCGCTCGATCTCATATCTTTCTCGCTGGCTTGCCCTCATGTCTGGCTCACTCGCTCTCATATCTGGCTCGCTCGCTTGCTCTCATGTCTGGCTCGCTCGCTCTCATATCTGGCTCGCTCGCTTGCTCTCTTGTCTGGCTCGCTCTCTTATCTGGCTCGCTCTCATATCTGGCTCGCTCTCATGTCTGGCTCGCTCTCATATCTGGCTCGCTCGCTTGCTCTCATGTCTGGCTCGCTTGCTCTTATATCTGACTCGCTCGCTTGCTCTCATGTCTGGCTCGCTCGCTCTCATATCTGGCTCGCTCGATTGCTGTCATGTCTGGCTCACTTGCTCTCATACCTGGCTCGCTCGCTTGCTCTCATGTCTGGCTCGCTCGCTCTCATATCTGGCTCGCTCACTTACTCTCTTGTCTGGCTCGCTCTCTTATCTGACTTGCTCGCATATCTGGCTCGCTCGATCTCATATCTTGCTCGCTCGCTTGCTCTCATGTCTGGCTCACTCGCTCTCATATCTGGCTCGCTCGCTTGCTCTCATGTCTGGCTCGCTCGCTCTCATATCTTGCTCGCTCGCTTGCTCTCATGTCTGGCTCGCTCGCTCTCATGTCTGGCTCCCTCGCTCTCATATCTGGCTCGCTCGCTTGCTCTCTTGTCTTGTTCGCTCTCTTAACTGGCTCGCTCTCATATCTGGCTCGCTCGCTTGCTCTCATATCTGGCTCGCTCGCTTGCTCTCATATCTGGCTCGCTCACTTGCTCTCTTGTCTGGCTCGCTCTCTTATCTGGCTCGCTCGCATAACTGGCTCGCTCGATCTCATATCTTTCTCGCTGGCTTGCTCTCATGTTTGGCTCACTCGCTCTCATATCTGGCTCGCTCGCTTGCTCTCATGTCTGGCTCGCTCGCTCTCATATCTTGCTTGCTCGCTTGCTCTCATGTCTGTCTCGCTCGCTCTCATATCTGCCTCGCTCGCTTGCTCTCATGTCTGGCTCGCTCTCATATCTGGCTCGCTCGCTTGCTCTCATGCCTGTCTCGCTCGCTCTCATATCTGGCTCGCTCGCTTGCTCTCATATCTGGCTCGCTCGCTTGCTCTCTTGTCTGGCTCGCTCTCTTACCTCGCTCGCTCTCATAACTGGGTCGCTCGCTTGCTCTCATATCTGGCTCGCTCACTTGCTCTCTTGTCTGGCTCGCTCTCTTATCTGACTTGCTCGCATATCTGGCTCGCTCGATCTCATATCTTGCTCGCTCGCTTGCTCTCATGTCTGGTTCGCTCGATCTCATATCTTTCTCGCTGGCTTGCCCTCATGTCTGGCTCACTCGCTCTCATATCTGGCTCGCTCGCTTGCTCTCATGTCTGGCTCGCTCGCTCTCATATCTTGCTCGCTCGCTTGCTCTCATGTCTGTCTCGCTCGCTCTCATATTTGGCTCGCTCGCTTGCTCTCATGTCTGGCTCGCTCGCTCTCATATCTGGCTCGCTCGCTTGCTCTCATGTCTGGCTCGCTCGCTCTCATATCTGGCTCGCTCGCTTGCTCTCTTGTCTGGCTCGCTCTCTTATCTGGCTCGCTCTCATATCTGGCTCGCTCTCATGTCTGGCTCGCTCTCATATCTGGCTCGCTCGCTTGCTCTCATGTCTGGCTCGCTTGCTCTTATATCTGACTCGCTCGCTTGCTCTCATGTCTGGCTCGCTCGCTCTCATATCTGGCTCGCTCGATTGCTCTCATGTCTGGCTCACTTGCTCTCATACCTGGCTCGCTCGCTTGCTCTCATGTCTGGCTCGCTCGCTCTCATATCTGGCTCGCTCGCTTGCTCTCATGTCTGGCTCGCTCGCTCTCATATCTGGCTCGCTCGATTGCTCTCATGTCTGGCTCACTTGCTCTCATATCTGGCTCGCTCGCTTGCTCTCATGTTTGGCTCGCTCGCTCTCATATCTGGCTCGCTCGCTCGCATATCTGGCTCGCTCGCTTGCTCTCTTGTCTGACTCGCTCTCTTATCTGGCTCGCTCGCTCGCATATCTGGCTTGCTCGCTTGCTCTCATCTGGCTCGCTCGCTTGCTCTCATATCTGGCTCGCTCGCTTGCTCTCATGTCTGGCTCGCTCTCATATCTGGCTCGCTTGCTTGCTCTCATGTCTGGCTCACTCGCTCTCATATCTGGCTCGCTCGCTTGCTCTCATGTCTGGCTCGCTCGCTCTCATATCTGGCTCGCTCGCTTGCTCTCATGTCTGGCTCGATCGCTCTCATATCTGGCTCGTTTGCTTGCTCTCATGTCTGGCTCGCTTGCTCTCATATCTGGCTCGCTTGCTCTCATGTCTGGCTCGCTCGCTCTCATATCTGGCTCGCTCGATTGCTCTCATTTCTGGCTCACTTGCTCTCATACCTGGCTCACTCGCTTGCTCTCATGTCTGGCTTGCTCGCTCTCATATCTGGCTCGCTCGCTTGCATATCTGGCTCGCTCCCTTGCTCTCTTGTCTGGCTCACTCTCTTATCTGGCTTGCCCGCTCGCATATCTGGCTCGCTCGCTTGCTCTCTTGTCTGGCTCGCTCTCTTATCTGGCTCGCTCGCTCGCATATCTGGCTCGCTCGCTTGCTCTCATCTGGCTCGCTCGCTTGCTCTCATATCTGGCTCGCTCGCTTGCTCTCTTGTCTGGCTCGCTCTCATATCTGGCTCGCTCTCATGTCTGGCTCTCTCTCATATTTGGCTTGCTCGCTTGCTCTCATGTCTGGCTCGCTCGCTCTCATATCTGGCTCGCTCGCTTGCTCTCATGTCTGGCTCGCTCGCTCTCATATCTGGCTCGCTCGATTGCTCTCTTGTCTGGCTCGCTTGCTCTCATACCTGCCTTGCTCGCTTGCTCTCATGTCTGGCTCGCTCGCTCTCATATCTGGCTCGCTCGCTTGCATATCTGGCTCGCTCGCTTGCTCTATTGTCTGGCTCACTCTCTTATCTGGCTTGCTCGCTCGCATATCTGGCTCGCTCGCTTGCTCTCTTGTCTGGCTCGCTCTCTTATCTGGCTCGCTCGCTCGCATATCTGGCTCGCTCGCTTGCTCTCATCTGGCTCGCTCGCTTGCTCTCATATCTGGCTCGCTCACTTGCTCTCTTGTCTGGCTCGCTCTCTTATCTGGCTCGCTCGCATAACTGGCTCGCTCGATCTCATATCTTTCTCGCTGGCTTGCTCTCATGTTTGGCTCACTCGCTCTCATATCTGGCTCGCTCGCTTGCTCTCATGTCTGGCTCGCTCACTCTCATATCTGCCTCGCTCGCTTGCTCTCATGTCTGGCTCGCTCTCATATCTGGCTCGCTCGCTTGCTCTCATGTCTGGCTCGCTCGCTCTCATATCTGGCTCGCTCGCTTGCTCTCATATCTGGCTCGCTCGCTTGCTCTCTTGTCTGGCTCGCTCTCTTACCTCGCTCGCTCTCATATCTGGGTCGCTCGCTTTCTCTCATATCTGGCTCGCTCACTTGCTCTCTTGTCTGGCTCGCTCTCTTATCTGACTTGCTCGCATATCTGGCTCGGTCGATCTCATATCTTGCTCGCTCGCTTGCTCTCATGTCTGGTTCGCTCGATCTCATATCTTTCTCGCTGGCTTGCCCTCATGTCTGGCTCACTCGCTCTCATATCTGGCTCGCTCGCTTGCTCTCATGTCTGGCTCGCTCGCTCTCATATCTTGCTCGCTCGCTTGCTCTCATGTCTGTCTCGCTCGCTCTCATATCTGGCTCGCTCGCTTGCTCTCGTGTCTGCCTCGCTCGCTCTCATATCTGGCTCGCTCGCTTGCTCTCTTGTCTGGCTCGCTCTCTTATCTGGCTCGCTCTCATATCTGGCTCGCTCGATTGCTCTCATGTCTGGCCCACTTGCTCTCATACCTGGCTCGCTCGCTTGCTCTCATGTTTGGCTCGCTCGCTCTCATATCTGGCTCGCTCGCTCGCATATCTGGCTCGCTCGCTTGCTCTCTTGTCTGACTCGCTCTCTTATCTGGCTCGCTCGCTCGCATATCTGGCTTGCTCGCTTGCTCTCATCTGGCTCGCTCGCTTGCTCTCATATCTGGCTCGCTCGCTCGCTCTCATGTCTGGCTCGCTCGCTCTCATATCTGGTTCGCTCGATTGCTCTCATTTCTGGCTCACTTGCTCTCATACCTGGTTCACTAGCTTGCTCTCATGTCTGGCTCGCTCGCTCTCATATCTGGCTCGCTCGCTCGCATATCTGGCTCGCTCGCTTGCTCTCTTGTCTGGCTCACTCTCTTATCTGGCTTGCTCGCTCGCATATCTGGCTCGCTCGCTTGCTCTCTTGTCTGGCTCGCTCTCTTATCTGGCTCGCTCGCTCGCATATCTGGCTCGCTCGCTTGCTCTCATCTGGCTCGCTCGCTTGCTCTCATATCTGGCTCGCTCGCTTGCTCTCTTGTCTGGCTCGCTCTCTTATCTCGCTCGCTCTCATATCTGGCTCGCTCGCTAGCTCTCATATCTGGCTCGCTCGCTTGCTCTCTTGTCTGGCTCACTCTCTTATCTGGCTTGCTCGCTCGCATATCTGGCTCGCTCGCTTGCTCTCTTGTCTGGCTCGCTCGCTCGCATATCTGGCTCGCTCGCTTGCTCTCATCTGGCTCGCTCGCTTGCTCTCATATCTGGCTCGCTCGCTTGCTCTCTTGTCTGGCTCGCTCTCTTATCTCGCTCGCTCTCATATCTGGCTCGCTCGCTTGCTCTCATATCTGGCTAGCTCGTTTGCTCTCATATCTGGCTCGCTCACTTGCTCTCTTGTCTGGCTCGCTCTCTTATCTGGCTCGCTCTCATATCTGGCTCACTCTCATGTCTGGCTCGCTCTCATATTTGGCTTGCTCGCTTGCTCTCATGTCTGGCTCGCTCGCTCTCATATCTGGCTCGCTCGCTTGCTCTCATGTCTGGCTCGCTCGCTCTCATATCTGGCTCGCTCGATTGCTCTCATGTCTGGCTCGCTTGCTCTCATACCTGCCTTGCTCGCTTGCTCTCATGTCTGGCTCGCTCGCTCTCATATCTGGCTCGCTCGCTTGCTCTCTTGTCTGGCTCACTCTCTTATCTGGCTTGCTCGCTCGCATATCTGGCTCGCTCGCTTGCTCTCTTGTCTGGCTCGCTCTCTTATCTGGCTCGCTCGCTCGCATATCTGGCTCGCTCGCTTGCTCTCATCTGGCTCGCTCACTTGCTCTCATATCTGGCTCGCTCGCTTGCTCTCTTGTCTGGCTCGCTCTCTTATCTCGCTTGCTCTCATATCTGGCTCGCTCGCTAGCTCTCATATCTGGCTCGCTCGTTTGCTCTCATATCTGGCTCGCTCACTTGCTCTCTTTTCTGGCTCGCTCTCTTATCTGGCTCGCTCTCATATCTGGCTCGCTCTCATGTCTGGCTCGCTCTCATATTTGGCTCGCTCGCTTGCTCTCATGTCTGGCTCACTCGCTCTCATATCTGGCTCGCTCGCTTGCTCTCATATCTGGCTCGCTCGCTCTCTTGTCTGGCTCGCTCGCATAACTGGCTCGCTCGCTTGCTCTCATATCTGGCTCGCCCGCTTGCTCTCATATCTGGCTCGCTCGATTGCTCTCATGTTTGGCTCGCTCGCTCTCATGTCTGGCTCCCTCGCTCTCATATCTGGCTCGCTCGCTTGCTCTCTTGTCTTGTTCGCTCTCTTATCTGGCTCGCTCTCATATCTGGCTCGCTCGCTTGCTCTCATATCTGGCTCGCTCGCTTGCTCTCATATTTGGCTCGCTCGATTGCTCTCATGTCTGGCTCACTTGCTCTCATACCTGGCTCGCTCGCTTGCTCTCATGTCTGGCTCGCTCGCTCTCATATCTGGCTCGCTCACTTACTCTCTTGTCTGGCTCGCTCTCTTATCTGACTTGCTCGCATATCTGGCTCGCTCGATCTCATATCTTGCTCGCTCGCTTGCTCTCATGTCTGGCTCACTCGCTCTCATATCTGGCTCGCTCGCTTGCTCTCATGTCTGGCTCGCTCGCTCTCATATCTTGCTCGCTCGCTTGCTCTCATGTCTGGTTCGCTTGCTCTCATGTCTGGCTCCCTCGCTCTCATATCTGGCTCGCTCGCTTGCTCTCTTGTCTTGTTCGCTCTCTTAACTGGCTCGCTCTCATATCTGGCTCGCTCGCTTGCTCTCATATCTGGCTCGCTCGCTTGCTCTCATATCTGGCTCGCTCACTTGCTCTCTTGTCTGGCTCGCTCTCTTATCTGGCTCGCTCGCATAACTGGCTCGATCGATCTCATATCTTTCTCGCTGGCTTGCTCTCATGTTTGGCTCACTCGCTCTCATATCTGGCTCGCTCGCTTGCTCTCATATCTGGCTCGCTCGCTTTCTCTCTTGTCTGGCTCGCTCTCTTACCTCGCTCGCTCTCATATCTGGGTCGCTCGCTTGCTCTCATATCTGGCTCGCTCACTTGCTCTCTTGTCTGGCTCGCTCTCTTATCTGACTTGCTCGCATATCTGGCTCGCTCGATCTCATATCTTGCTCGCTCGCTTGCTCTCATGTGTGGTTCGCTCGATCTCATATCTTTCTCGCTGGCTTGCCCTCATGTCTGGCTCACTCGCTCTCACATCTGGCTCGCTCGCTTGCTCTCATGTCTGGCTCGCTCGCTCTCATATCTTGCTCGCTCGCTTGCTCTCATGTCTGTCTCGCTCGCTCTCATATCTGGCTCGCTCGCTTGCTCTCATGTCTGGCTCGCTCGCTCTCATATCTGGCTCGCTCGCTTGCTCTCATGTCTGGCTCGCTCGCTCTCATATCTGGCTCGCTCGCTTGCTCTCTTGTCTGGCTCGTTCTCTTATCTGGCTCGCTCTCATATCTGGCTCGCTCTCATGTCTGGCTCGCTCTCATATCTGGCTCGCTCGCTTGCTCTCATGTCTGGCTCGCTTGCTCTCATATCTGACTCGCTCGCTTGCTCTCATGTCTGGCTCGCTCGCTCTCATATCTGGCTCGCTCGATTGCTCTCATGTCTGGCTCACTTGCTCTCATACCTGGCTCGCTCGCTTGCTCTCATGTCTGGCTCGCTCGCTCTCATATCTGGCTCGCTCGCTTGCTCTCATGTCTGGCTCGCTCGCTCTCTTATCTGGCTCGCTCGATTGCTCTCATGTCTGGCTCACTTGCTCTCATATCTGGCTCGCTCGCTTGATCTCATGTTTGGCTCGCTCGCTCTCATATCTGGCTTGCTCGCTCGCATATCTGGCTCGCTCGCTTGCTCTCTTGTCTGACTCGCTCTCTTATCTGGCTCGCTCGCTCGCATATCTGGCTTGCTCGCTTGCTCTCATCTGGCTCGCTCGCTTGCTCTCATATCTGACTCGCTCGCTTGCTCTCTTGTCTGGCTCGCTCTCTTATCTCGCTCTCTCTCATATCTGGCTCGCTCGCTTGCTCTCATATCTGGCTCGCTCGCTTGCTCTCTTGTCTGGTTCGCTCTCTTATCTGGCTCGCTCGCTTGCATATCTGGCTCGCTCGCTTGCTCTCTTGTCTGGCTCACTCTCTTATCTGGCTCGCTCGCTCGCATATCTGGCTCCCTCGCTCTCATATCTGACTCGCTCACTTGCTCTCATATCTGGCTCGCTTGCTCTCTTGTCTGGCTCGCTCTCTTATCTCGCTCGCTCTCATATCTGGCTCGCTCGCTTGCTCTCATATCTGGCTCGCTCACTTGCTCTCTTGTCTGGCTCGCTCTCTTATCTGACTTGCTCGCATATCTGGCTCGCTCGATCTCATATCTTGCTCGCTCGCTTGCTCTCATGTCTGGCTCACTCGCTCTCACATCTGGCTCGCTCGCTTGCTCTCATGTCTGGCTCGCTCGCTTTCATATCTTGCTCGCTCGCTTGCTCTCATGTCTGGCTCGCTCGCTCTCATGTCTGGCTCTCTCGCTCTCATATCTGGCTCGCTCGCTTGCTCTCTTGTCTTGTTCGCTCTCTTATCTGGCTCGCTCTCATATCTGGCTCGCTCACTTGCTCTCATATCTGGCTCGCTCGCTTGCTCTCACATCTGGCTCGCTCACTTGCTCTCTTGTCTGGCTCGCTCTCTTATCTGGCTCGCTCGCATAACTGGCTCGCTCGATCTCATATCTTTCTCGCTGGCTTGCTCTCATGTTTGGCTCACTCGCTCTCATATCTGGCTCGCTCGCTTGCTCTCATGTCTGGCTCGCTCGCTCTCATATCTTGCTCGCTCGCTTGCTCTCATGTCTGGCTCACTCGCTCTCATATCTGGCTCGCTCGCTTGCTCTCATGTCTGGCTCGCTCGCTCTCATATCTGGCTCGCTCGCTTGCTCTCATATCTGGCTCGCTCGCTTGCTCTCTTGTCTGGCTCGCTCTCTTACCTCGCTCGCTCTCATATCTGGGTCGCTCGCTTGCTCTCATATCTGGCTCGCTCGCTTGCTCTCATATCTGGCTCGCTCACTTGCTCTCTTGTCTGGCTCGCTCTCTTATCTGACTTGCTCGCATATCTGGCTCGCCCGATCTCATATCTTGCTCGCTCGCTTGCTCTCATGTCGGGTTCGCTCGATCTCATATCTTTCTCGCTGGCTTGCCCTCATGTCTGGCTCACTCGCTCTCACATCTGGCTCGCTCGCTTGCTCTCATGTCTGGCTCGCTCGCTCTCATATCTTGCTCGCTCGCTTGCTCTCATGTCTGTCTTGCTCGCTCTCATATCTGGCTCGCTCGCTTGCTCTCATGTCTGGCTCACTCGCTCTCATATCTGGCTCGCTCGCTTGCTCTCATGTCTGGCTCGCTCGCTCTCATATCTGGCTCGCTCGCTTGCTCTCTTGTCTGGTTCGCTCTCTTATCTGGCTCGCTCGCTTGCATATCTGGCTCGCTCGCTCTCATATCTGGCTCGCTCGCTTGCTCTCATGTCTGGCTTGCTCGCTCTCATATCTGGCTCGCTCGCTTGCTCTCTTGTCTGGATCGCTCTCTTATCTGGCTCGCTCTCATATCTTGCTCGCTCGCTTGCTCTCATGTCTGGCTCGTTCTCATATCTGGCTCGCTCGCTTGCTCTCATGTCTGGCTCGCTCGCTCTCATATCTGGCTCGCTCGCTTGCTCTCATGTCTGGCTCGCTCTCATATCTGGCTCGCTCGCTTGCTCTCATGTCTGGCTCACTCGCTCTCATATCTGGCTCGCTCGCTTGCTCTCATGTCTGGCTCGCTCGCTCTCATATCTGGCTCGCTCGCTTGCTCTCATGTCTGGCTCGATCGCTCTCATATCTGGCTCGCTCGCTTGCTCTTATGTCTGGCTCGCTTGCTCTCATATCTGGCTCGCTTGCTTGCTCTCATGTCTGGCTCGCTCGCTCTCATATCTGGCTCGCTCGATTGCTCTCATTTCTGGCTCACTTGCTCTCATACCTGGCTGACTCGCTTGCTCTCATGTCTGGCTCGCTCGCTCTCATATCTGGCTCGCTCGTTCACATATCAGGCTTGCTCGCTTGCTCTCATGTCTGGCTCGCTCGCTCTCATATCTGGCTCGCTCGCTTACTCTTATGTCTGGCTCGCTCGCTTGCTCTCTTGTCTGGCTCGCTCTCTTATCTCTCTCGCTCTCATATCTGAATCGCTCGCTTGCTCTCATATCTGGCTCGCTCGCTTGCTCTCATATCTGGCTCGCTCACTTGCTCTCTTGTCTGGCTCGCTCTCTTATCTCTCTCGCTCTCATATCTGGCTCGCTCGCTTGCTCTCATATCTGGCTCGCTCGCTTGCTCTCATATCTGGCTCGCTCGCTCTCATATCTGGCTCGCTTGCTCACATGTCTGGCTCGCTCGCTCTCATATCTTGCTCGCTCGCTTGCTCTCATGTCTGGCTCGCTCGCTCTCATATCTGGCTCGCTCGCTTGCTCTCTTGTCTGGTTCGCTCTCTTATCTGGCTCGCTCTCATATCTTGTTGGCTCGCTTGCTCTCATGTCTGGCTCGCTCTCATATCTGGCTCGCTCGCTTGCTCTCATGTCTGGCTCGCTCGCTCTCATATCTGGCTCGCTCGCTTGCTCTCTTGTCTGGTTCACTCTCTTATCTGGCTCGCTCTCATATCTTGCTCGCTCGCTTGCTCTCATGTCTGGCTCGCTCTCATATCTGGCTCGCTCGCTTGCTCTCATGTCTGGCTCGCTCGCTCTCATATCTGGCTCGCTCGCTTGCTCTCATGTCTGGCTCGCTCGCTCTCATATCTGGCTTGCTCGCTTGCTCTTATGTCTGGCTCGATCGCTCTCATATCTGGCTCGCTCGCTTGCTCTCTTGTCTGGCTCGCTCACTCTCAAATCTGGCTCGCTCGCTTGCTCTCTTGTCTGGTTTGCTCTCTTATCTGGCTCTCTCTCATATCTTGCTCGCTCGCTTGCTCTCATGTCTGGCTCGCTCTCATATCTGGCTCGCTCTCATATCTGGCTCGCTCGCTCTCATATCTGGCTCGCTCGCTTGCTCTCATGTCTGGCTCACTCGCTCTCATATCTGGCTCGCTCGCTTGCTCTCATATCTGGCTCGCTCGCTCTCATATCTTGCTCGCTCGCTTGCTCTCATATCTGGCTCGCTCGCTCTCATATCTTGCTCGCTCGCTTGCTCTCATATCTGGCTCGCTCGCTTGCTCTCTTGTCTGGCTCGCTCTCTTATCTCTCTCGCTCTCACATCTGGCTCGCTCACTTGCTCTCATATCTGGCTCGCTCGCTTGCTCTCATATCTGGCTCGCTCACTTGCTCTCTTGTCTGGCTCGCTCTCTTATCTGACTTGTTCGCATATCTGGCTCGCTCGCTCTCATATCTTGCTCGCTCGCTTGCTCTCATGTCTGGCTCACTCGCTCTCATATCTGGCTCGCTTGCTCTCATGTCTGGCTCGCTCGCTCTCATATCTTGCTCGCTCGCTTGCTCTCATGTCTGGCTCGCTCGCTCTCATATCTGGCTCGCTCGCTTGCTCTCATGTCTGGATCGCTCACTCTCATATCTGGCTCGCTCGCTTGCTCTCATGTCTGTCTCCCTCGCTCTCATATCTGGCTCGCTCGCTTGCTCTCATGTCTGGCTCGCTCGCTCTCATATCTTACTCGCTCGCTTGCTCTCATGTCTGGCTCGCTTGCTCTCATATCTGGCTCGCTCGCTTGCTCTCATGTCTGGCTCGCTCGCTCTCATATCTGGCTCGCTCACTTGCTCTCTTGTCTGGCTCGCTCTCTTATCTGACTTGCTCGCATATCTGGCTCGCTCGATCTCATATCTTGCTCGCTCGCTTGCTCTCATGTCTGGCTCACTTGCTCTCATATCTGGCTCGCTTGCTCTCATGTCTGGCTCGCTCTCATATCTGGCTCGCTCGCTCGCATATCTGGCTTGCTCGCTTGCTCTCATCTGGCTCGCTCGCTTGCTCTCATATCTGACTCGCTCGCTTGCTCTCTTGTCTGGCTCGCTCTCTTATCTCGCTCTCTCTCATATCTGGCTCGCTCGCTTGCTCTCATATCTGGCTCGCTCGCTTGCTCTCTTGTCTGGTTCGCTCTCTTATCTGGCTCGCTCGCTCTCATATCTTGCTCGCTCGCTTGCTCTCATGTCTGGCTCGCTCGCTCTCATATCTGGCTCGCTCGCTTGCTCTCTTGTCTGGTTCGCTCTCTTATCTGGCTCGCTCTCATATCTTGTTGGCTCGCTTGCTCTCATGTCTGGCTCGCTCTCATATCTGGCTCGCTCGCTTGCTCTCATGTCTGGCTCGCTCGCTCTCATATCTGGCTCGCTCGCTTGCTCTCTTGTCTGGTTCACTCTCTTATCTGGCTCGCTCTCATATCTTGCTCGCTCGCTTGCTCTCATGTCTGGCTCGCTCTCATATCTGGCTCTCTCGCTTGCTCTCATGTCTGGCTCGCTCGCTCTCATATCTGGCTCGCTTGCTTGCTCTCATGTCTGGCTCGCTCGCTCTCATATCTGGCTTGCTCGCTTGCTCTTATGTCTGGCTCGATCGCTCTCATATCTGGCTCGCTCGCTTGCTCTCTTGTCTGGCTCGCTCACTCTCATATCTGGCTCGCTCGCTTGCTCTCTTGTCTGGTTTGCTCTCTTATCTGGCTCTCTCTCATATCTTGCTCGCTCGCTTGCTCTCATGTCTGGCTCGCTCTCATATCTGGCTCGCTCTCATATCTGGCTCGCTCGCTCTCATATCTGGCTCGCTCGCTTGCTCTCATGTCTGGCTCACTCGCTCTCATATCTGGCTCGCTCGCTTGCTCTCATATCTGGCTCGCTCGCTCTCATATCTTGCTCGCTCGCTTGCTCTCATATCTGGCTCGCTCGCTCTCATATCTTGCTCGCTCGCTTGCTCTCATATCTGGCTCGCTCGCTTGCTCTCTTGTCTGGCTCGCTCTCTTATCTCTCTCGCTCTCACATCTGGCTCGCTCACTTGCTCTCATATCTGGCTCGCTCGCTTGCTCTCATATCTGGCTCGCTCACTTGCTCTCTTGTCTGGCTCGCTCTCTTATCTGACTTGCTCGCATATCTGGCTCGCTCGCTCTCATATCTTGCTCGCTCGCTTGCTCTCATGTCTGGCTCACTTGCTCTCATATCTGGCTCGCTTGCTCTCATGTCTGGCTCGCTCGCTCTCATATCTTGCTCGCTCGCTTGCTCTCATGTCTGGCTCGCTCGCTCTCATATCTGGCTCGCTCGCTTGCTCTCATGTCTGGATCGCTCACTCTCATATCTGGCTCGCTCGCTTGCTCTCATGTCTGTCTCCCTCGCTCTCATATCTGGCTCGCACGCTTGCTCTCATGTCTGGCTCGCTCGCTCTCATATCTTGCTCGCTCGCTTGCTCTCATGTCTGGCTCGCTTGCTCTCATATCTGGCTCGCTCGCTTGCTATCATGTCTGGCTCGCTCGCTCTCATATCTGGCTCGCTCACTTGCTCTCTTGTCTGGCTCGCTCTCTTATTTGACTTGCTCGCATATCTGGCTCCCTCGATCTCATATCTTGCTCGCTCGCTTGCTCTCATGTCTGGCTCACTTGCTCTCATATCTGGCTCGCTTGCTCTCATGTCTGGCTCGCTCGCTCTCATATCTTACTCGCTCGCTTGCTCTCATGTCTGGCTCGCTCGCTCTCATATCTGGCTCGCTCGCTTGCTCTCATGTCTGGCTCGCTCACTCCCATATCTGGCTAGCTCGCTTGCTCTCATGTCTGTCTCCCTCGCTCTCATATCTGGCTCGCTCGCTTGCTCTCATGTCTGGCTAGCTCGCTCTCATATCTTGCTCGCTTGCTTGCTCTCATGTCTGGCTCGCTCGCTCTCATATCTGGCTCGCTCGCTTGCTCTCTTGTCTGGTTCGCTCTCTTATCTGGCTCGCTCTCATATCTTGCTCGCTCGCTTGCTCTCATGTCTGGCTCGCTCTCATATCTGGCTCGCTCGCTTGCTCTCATGTCTGGCTCGCTCGCTCTCATTTCTGGCTCGCTCGCTTGCTCTCATGTCTGGCTCGATCGCTCTCATATCTGGCTCGCTCGCTTGCTCTCTTGTCTGGCTCTCTCATACTCATATCTGGCTCGCTCGCTTGCTCTCTTGTCTGGTTCGCTCTCTTATCTGGCTCGCTCTCATATCTTGCTCGCTCGCTTGCTCTCATGTCTGGCTCGCTCTCATATCTGGCTCGCTCTCATATCTGGCTCGCTCGCTCTCATATCTGGCTCGCTCGCTTGCTCTCATGTCTGGCTCCCTCGCTATCATATCTGGCTCGCTCGCTTGCTCTCATGTCTGGCTAGCTCGCTCTCATATCTTGCTCGCTTGCTTGCTCTCATGTCTGGCTCGCTCGCTCTCATATCTGGCTCGCTCGCTCTCATATCTGGCTCGCTCGCTTGCTCACATGTCTGGCTCACTCGCTCTCATATCTGGCTCGCTCGCTTGCTCTCATGTCTGGCTCGCTCGCTCTCATATCTTGCTCGCTCGCTTGCTCACATGTCTGGCTCGCTCGCTCTCATATCTGGCTCGCTCGCTTGCTCTCATGTCTGGCTCGCTTTCATATCTGGCTCGCTCGCTTTCATATCTGGCTCGTTCGCTTGCTATCATGTCTGGCTCCCTCGCTCTCATATCTGGCTCGCTCGCTTGCTCTCATGTCTGGCTCGCTCACTCTCATATCTGGCTCGCTCGCTTGCTCTCTTGTCTGGTTCGCTCTCTTATCTGGCTCGCTCTCATATCTTGCTCGCTCGCTTGCTCTCATGTCTGGCTCGCTCTCATATCTGGCTCGCTCTCATATCTGGCTCGCTCGCTCTCATATCTGGCTCGCTCGCTTGCTCTCATGTCTGGCTCCCTCGCTATCATATCTGGCTCGCTCGCTTGCTCTCATGTCTGGCTAGCTCGCTTTCATATCTTGCTCGCTTGCTTGCTCTCATGTCTGGCTCGCTCGCTCTCATATCTGGCTCGCTCGCTCTCATATCTGGCTCGCTCGCTTGCTCACATGTCTGGCTCACTCGCTCTCATATCTGGCTCGCTCGCTTGCTCTCATGTCTGGCTCGCTCGCTCTCATATCTTGCTCGCTCGCTTGCTCACATGTCTGGCTCGCTCGCTCTCATATCTGGCTCGCTCGCTTGCTCTCATGTCTGGCTCGCTTTCATATCTGGCTCGCTCGCTTTCATATCTGGCTCGTTCGCTTGCTATCATGTCTGGCTCCCTTGCTCTCATATCTGGCTCGCTCGCTTGCTCTCATGTATGGCTCGCTCGCTCTTGTATCTTGCTCGCTCGCTTGCTCTCATGTCTGGCTCGCTCGCTCTCATATCTGGCTCGCTCGCTTGCTCTCATGTCTGGCTCCCTCGCTATCATATCTGGCTCGCTCGCTTGCTCTCATGTCTGGCTATCTCGCTCTCATATCTTGCTCGCTTGCTTGCTCTCATGTCTGGCTCGCTCGCTCTCATATCTGGCTCGCTCGCTCTCATATCTGGCTCACTCGCTTGCTCACATGTCTGGCTCACTCGCTCTCATATCTGGCTCGCTCGCTTGCTCTCATGTCTGGCTCGCTCGCTCTCATATCTTGCTCGCTCGCTTGCTCACATGTCTGGCTCGCTCGCTCTCATATCTGGCTCGCTCGCTTGCTCTCATGTCTGGCTCGCTTTCATATCTGGCTCGCTCGCTTTCATATCTGGCTCGTTCGCTTGCTATCATGTCTGGCTCCCTCGCTCTCATATCTGGCTCGCTCGCTTGCTCTCATGTATGGCTCGCTCTTGTATCTTGCTCGCTCGCTTGCTCTCATGTCTGGCTCGCTCGCTCTCATATCTGGCTCGCTCGCTTGCTCTCATGTCTGGCTCGCTCGCTCCCATATCTGGCTCGCTCGTTTGCTCTCTTGTCTGGTTCGCTCTGTTATCTGGCTCGCTCTCACATCTTGCTCGCTCGCTTGCTCTCATGTCTGGCTCGCTCTCATATCTGGCTCGCTCGCTTGCTCTTATGTCTGGATCGATCGCTCTCATATCTATCTCCCTTGCTTGCTCTCATGTCTAGCTCGCTTGCTCTCATATCTGGCTCGCTCGCTTGCTCTCATGTCTGGCTCGCTCACTCTCATATCTGGCTCGCTCGCTTGCTCTCTTGTCTGGTTCGCTCTCTTATCTGGCTCGCTCGCTTGCTCTCATGTCTGGCTCACTCGCTCTCATATCTGGCTCGCTCGCTTGCTCTCATGTCTGGCTCGCTCGCTCTCATATCTGGCTCGCTCGCTTGCTCTCATGTCTGGCTCGATCGCTCTCATATCTGGCTCGCTCGCTTGCTCTCATGTCTGGCTCGCTTGCTCTCATATCTGGCTCGCTCGCTTGCTCTCATGTCTGGCTCGCTTGCTCTCATACCTGGTTCGCTCGCTTGCTCTCATGTCTAGCTCGTTCGCTCTCATATCTGGCTCGCTCGCTTGCATATCTGGCTCGCTCGCTTGCTATCTTGTCTTGCTCACTCTCTTATCTGGCTCGCTTGCTCGCATATCTGGCTCCCTCGCTCTCATATCTGGCTCGCTCGCTTGCTCTCATATCTGGCTCGCTCGCTTGCTCTCTTGTCTGGCTCGCTCTCTTATCTCGCTTGCTCTCATATCTGGCTCGCTCAATTGCTCTCATGTCTGGCTCGCTCTCATATCTGGCTCGCTCGCTTGCTCTCTTGTCTGGCTCGCTCTCTTATCTCTCTCGCTCTCATATCTGGCTCGCTCGCTTGCTCTCATATCTGGCTCGCTCTCATATCTTGCTCGCTCGCTTGCTCTCATGTCTGGCTCGCTCGCTCTCATATCTGGCTAGCTCGCTTGCTCTCATGTCTGGCTCGCTCGCTCTGATATCTAGCTCGCTCGCTTGCTCTCATGTCTGGCTCGCTCGCTCTCATATCTGGCTCGCTCGCTTGCTCTCTTGTCTGGTTCGCTCTCTTATCTGGCTCGCTTGCTCTCATATCTGGCTCGCTCGCTTGCTCTCATATCTGGCTCGCTCGCTTGCTCTCTTGTCTGGCTCGCTCTCTTATCTCGCTCGCTCTCATATCTGGCTCGCTCGCTTGCTCTCATATCTGGCTCGCTCGCTTGCTCTCATATCTGGCTCGCTCACTTGCTCTCTTGTCTGGCTCGCTCTCTTATCTGACTTGCTCGCATATCTGGCTCGCTCGATCTCATATCTTGCTCGCTCGCTTGCTCTCATGTCTGGCTCACTCGCTCTCATATCTGACTTGCTTGCTTGCTCTCTTGTCTGGCTCGCTCGCTCTCATATCTTGCTCTCTCGCTTGCTCTTATGTCTGGCTCGCTCGCTCTCATATCTGGCTCGCTCGCTTGATCTCATGTCTGGCTCGCTCGCTCTCATATCTGGCTCGCTCGCTTGCTCTTATGTCTGGCTCGATCGCTCTCATATCTATCTCGCTCGCTTGCTCTCATGTCTGGCTCGCTTGCTCTCATATCTGGCTCGCTCACTTGCTCTCATGTCTGGCTCGCTCACTCTCATATCTTGCTCGCTCGCTTGCTCTCATGTCTGGCTCGCTCGCTCTCATATCTGGCTCGCTCGCTTGCTCTCATGTCTGCCTCGCTCGCTCTCATATCTGGCTCGCTCGCTTGCTCTTATGTCTGGCTCGCTTGTTCTCATATATGGCTCGCTCGCTTGCTCTCATGTCTGGCTCGCTCACTCTCATATCTGGCTCGCTCGCTTGCTCTCTTGTCTGGTTCGCTCTCTTATCTGGCTCGCTCTCATATTTTGCTCGCTCGCTTGCTCTCATATCTGGCTCGCTCTCATATCTGGCTCGCTCGCTCTCATATCTGGCTCGCTCGCTTGCTCTCATGTCTGGCTCCCTCGCTATCATATCTGGCTCGCTCGCTTGCTCTCATGTCTGGCTAGCTCGCTTTCATATCTTGCTCGCTTGCTTGCTCTGATGTCTGGCTCGCTCGCTCTCATATCTGGCTCGCTCGCTCTCATATCTGGCTCGCTCGCTTGCTCACATGTCTGGCTCACTCGCTCTCATATCTGGTTCGCTCGCTTGCTCTCATGTCTGGCTCGCTCGCTCTCATATCTTGCTCGCTCGCTTGCTCACATGTCTGGCTCGCTCGCTCTCATATCTGGCTCGCTCGCTTGCTCTCATGTCTGGCTCGCTTTCATATCTGGCTCGCTCGCTTTCATATCTGGCTCGTTCGCTTGCTATCATGTCTGGCTCCCTCGCTCTCATATCTAGCTCGCTCGCTTGCTCTCATGTATGGCTCGCTCGCTCTTGTATCTTGCTCGCTCGCTTGCTCTCATGTCTGGCTCGCTCGCTCTCATATCTGGCTCGCTCGCTTGCTCTCATGTCTGGCTCGCTCGCTCTCATATCTTGCTCGCTCGCTTGCTCTCATGTCTGTCTCGCTCGCTCTCATATTTGGCTCGCTCGCTTGCTCTCATGTCTGGCTCGCTCGCTCTCATATCTGGCTCGCTCGCTTGCTCTCATGTCTGGCTCGCTCGCTCTCATATCTGGCTCGCTCGCTTGCTCTCTTGTCTGGCTCGCTCTCTTATCTGGCTCGCTCTCATATCTGGCTCGCTCTCATGTCTGGCTCGCTCTCATATCTGGCTCGCTCGCTTGCTCTCATGTCTGGCTCGCTTGCTCTTATATCTGACTCGCTCGCTTGCTCTCATGTCTGGCTCGCTCGCTCTCATATCTGGCTCGCTCGATTGCTCTCATGTCTGGCTCACTTGCTCTCATACCTGGCTCGCTCGCTTGCTCTCATGTCTGGCTCGCTCGCTCTCATATCTGGCTCGCTCACTTACTCTCTTGTCTGGCTCGCTCTCTTATCTGACTTGCTCGCATATCTGGCTCGCTCGATCTCATATCTTGCTCGCTCGCTTGCTCTCATGTCTGGCTCACTCGCTCTCATATCTGGCTCGCTCGCTTGCTCTCATGTCTGGCTCGCTCGCTCTCATATCTTGCTCGCTCGCTTGCTCTCATGTCTGGCTCGCTCGCTCTCATGTCTGGCTCCCTCGCTCTCATATCTGGCTCGCTCGCTTGCTCTCTTGTCTTGTTCGCTCTCTTAACTGGCTCGCTCTCATATCTGGCTCGCTCGCTTGCTCTCATATCTGGCTCGCTCGCTTGCTCTCATATCTGGCTCGCTCACTTGCTCTCTTGTCTGGCTCGCTCTCTTATCTGGCTCGCTCGCATAACTGGCTCGATCGATCTCATATCTTTCTCGCTGGCTTGCTCTCATGTTTGGCTCACTCGCTCTCATATCTGGCTCGCTCGCTTGCTCTCATATCTGGCTCGCTCGCTTTCTCTCTTGTCTGGCTCGCTCTCTTACCTCGCTCGCTCTCATATCTGGGTCGCTCGCTTGCTCTCATATCTGGCTCGCTCACTTGCTCTCTTGTCTGGCTCGCTCTCTTATCTGACTTGCTCGCATATCTGGCTCGCTCGATCTCATATTTTGCTCGCTCGCTTGCTCTCATGTGTGGTTCGCTCGATCTCATATCTTTCTCGCTGGCTTGCCCTCATGTCTGGCTCACTCGCTCTCACATCTGGCTCGCTCGCTTGCTCTCATGTCTGGCTCGCTCGCTCTCATATCTTGCTCGCTCGCTTGCTCTCATGTCTGTCTCGCTCGCTCTCATATCTGGCTCGCTCGCTTGCTCTCTTGTCTGGCTCGTTCTCTTATCTGGCTCGCTCTCATATCTGGCTCGCTCTCATGTCTGGCTCGCTCTCATATCTGGCTCGCTCGCTTGCTCTCATGTCTGGCTCGCTTGCTCTCATATCTGACTCGCTCGCTTGCTCTCATGTCTGGCTCGCTCGCTCTCATATCTGGCTCGCTCGATTGCTCTCATGTCTGGCTCACTTGCTCTCATACCTGGCTCGCTCGCTTGCTCTCAAGTCTGGCTCGCTCGCTCTCATATCTGGCTCGCTCGCTTGCTCTCATGTCTGGCTCGCTCGCTCTCTTATCTGGCTCGCTCGATTGCTCTCATGTCTGGCTCACTTGCTCTCATATCTGGCTCGCTCGCTTGATCTCATGTTTGGCTCGCTCGCTCTCATATCTGGCTTGCTCGCTCGCATATCTGGCTCGCTCGCTTGCTCTCTTGTCTGACTCGCTCTCTTATCTGGCTCGCTCGCTCGCATATCTGGCTTGCTCGCTTGCTCTCATCTGGCTCGCTCGCTTGCTCTCATATCTGACTCGCTCGCTTGCTCTCTTGTCTGGCTCGCTCTCTTATCTCGCTCTCTCTCATATCTGGCTCGCTCGCTTGCTCTCATATCTGGCTCGCTCGCTTGCTCTCATGTCTGGTTCGCTCTCTTATCTGGCTCGCTCGCTTGCATATCTGGCTCGCTCGCTTGCTCTCTTGTCTGGCTCACTCTCTTATCTGGCTCGCTCGCTCGCATATCTGGCTCCCTCGCTCTCATATCTGACTCGCTCGCTTGCTCTCATATCTGGCTCGCTTGCTCTCTTGTCTGGCTCGCTCTCTTATCTCGCTCGCTCTCATATCTGGCTCGCTCGCTTGCTCTCATATCTGGCTCGCTCACTTGCTCTCTTGTCTGGCTCGCTCTCTTATCTGACTTGCTCGCATATCTGGCTCGCTCGATCTCATATCTTGCTCGCTCGCTTGCTCTCATGTCTGGCTCACTCGCTCTCACATCTGGCTCGCTCGCTTGCTCTCATGTCTGGCTCGCTCGCTTTCATATCTTGCTCGCTCGCTTGCTCTCATGTCTGGCTCGCTCGATCTCATATCTTTCTCGCTGGCTTGCTCTCATGTTTGGCTCACTCGCTCTCATATCTGGCTCGCTCGCTTGCTCTCATGTCTGGCTCGCTCGCTCTCATATCTTGCTCGCTCGCTTGCTCTCATGTCTGGCTCACTCGCTCTCATATCTGGCTCGCTCGCTTGCTCTCATGTCTGGCTCGCTCGCTCTCATATCTGGCTCGCTCGCTTGCTCTCATATCTGGCTCGCTCGCTTGCTCTCTTGTCTGGCTCGCTCTCTTACCTCGCTCGCTCTCATATCTGGGTCGCTCGCTTGCTCTCATATCTGGCTCGCTCGCTTGCTCTCATATCTGGCTCGCTCACTTGCTCTCTTGTCTGGCTCGCTCTCTTATCTGACTTGCTCGCATATCTGGCTCGCCCGATCTCATATCTTGCTCGCTCGCTTGCTCTCATGTCTGGTTCGCTCGATCTCATATCTTTCTCGCTGGCTTGCCCTCATGTCTGGCTCACTCGCTCTCACATCTGGCTCGCTCGCTTGCTCTCATGTCTGGCTCGCTCGCTCTCATATCTTGCTCGCTCGCTTGCTCTCATGTCTGTCTTGCTCGCTCTCATATCTGGCTCGCTCGCTTGCTCTCATGTCTGGCTCACTCGCTCTCATATCTGGCTCGCTCGCTTGCTCTCATGTCTGGCTCGCTCGCTCTCATATCTGGCTCGCTCGCTTGCTCTCTTGTCTGGTTCGCTCTCTTATCTGGCTCGCTCGCTTGCATATCTGGCTCGCTCGCTCTCATATCTGGCTCGCTCGCTTGCTCTCATGTCTGGCTTGCTCGCTCTCATATCTGGCTCGCTCGCTTGCTCTCTTGTCTGGATCGCTCTCTTATCTGGCTCGCTCTCATATCTTGCTCGCTCGCTTGCTCTCATGTCTGGCTCGTTCTCATATCTGGCTCGCTCGCTTGCTCTCATGTCTGGCTCGCTCGCTCTCATATCTGGCTCGCTCGCTTGCTCTCATGTCTGGCTCGCTCTCATATCTGGCTCGCTCGCTTGCTCTCATGTCTGGCTCACTCGCTCTCATATCTGGCTCGCTCGCTTGCTCTCATGTCTGGCTCGCTCGCTCTCATATCTGGCTCGCTCGCTTGCTCTCATGTCTGGCTCGATCGCTCTCATATCTGGCTCGCTCGCTTGCTCTTATGTCTGGCTCGCTTGCTCTCATATCTGGCTCGCTTGCTTGCTCTCATGTCTGGCTCGCTCGCTCTCATATCTGGCTCGCTCGATTGCTCTCATTTCTGGCTCACTTGCTCTCATACCTGGCTGACTCGCTTGCTCTCATGTCTGGCTCGCTCGCTCTCATATCTGGCTCGCTCGTTCACATATCAGGCTTGCTCGCTTGCTCTCATGTCTGGCTCGCTCGCTCTCATATCTGGCTCGCTCGCTTACTCTTATGTCTGGCTCGCTCGCTTGCTCTCTTGTCTGGCTCGCTCTCTTATCTCTCTCGCTCTCATATCTGAATCGCTCGCTTGCTCTCATATCTGGCTCGCTCGCTTGCTCTCATATCTGGCTCGCTCACTTGCTCTCTTGTCTGGCTCGCTCTCTTATCTCTCTCGCTCTCATATCTGACTCGCTCGCTTGCTCTCATATCTGGCTCGCTCGCTTGCTCTCATATCTGGCTCGCTCGCTCTCATATCTGGCTCGCTTGCTCACATGTCTGGCTCGCTCGCTCTCATATCTTGCTCGCTCGCTTGCTCTCATGTCTGGCTCGCTCGCTCTCATATCTGGCTCGCTCGCTTGCTCTCTTGTCTGGTTCGCTCTCTTATCTGGCTCGCTCTCATATCTTGTTGGCTCGCTTGCTCTCATGTCTGGCTCGCTCTCATATCTGGCTCGCTCGCTTGCTCTCATGTCTGGCTCGCTCGCTCTCATATCTGGCTCGCTCGCTTGCTCTCTTGTCTGGTTCACTCTCTTATCTGGCTCGCTCTCATATCTTGCTCGCTCGCTTGCTCTCATGTCTGGCTCGCTCTCATATCTGGCTCTCTCGCTTGCTCTCATGTCTGGCTCGCTCGCTCTCATATCTGGCTCGCTCGCTTGCTCTCATGTCTGGCTCGCTCGCTCTCATATCTGGCTTGCTCGCTTGCTCTTATGTCTGGCTCGATCGCTCTCATATCTGGCTCGCTCGCTTGCTCTCTTGTCTGGCTCGCTCACTCTCATATCTGGCTCGCTCGCTTGCTCTCTTGTCTGGTTTGCTCTCTTATCTGGCTCTCTCTCATATCTTGCTCGCTCGCTTGCTCTCATGTCTGGCTCGCTCTCATATCTGGCTCGCTCTCATATCTGGCTCGCTCGCTCTCATATCTGGCTCGCTCGCTTGCTCTCATGTCTGGCTCACTCGCTCTCATATCTGGCTCGCTCGCTTGCTCTCATATCTGGCTCGCTCGCTCTCATATCTTGCTCGCTCGCTTGCTCTCATATCTGGCTCGCTCGCTCTCATATCTTGCTCGCTCGCTTGCTCTCATATCTGGCTCGCTCGCTTGCTCTCTTGTCTGGCTCGCTCTCTTATCTCTCTCGCTCTCACATCTGGCTCGCTCACTTGCTCTCATATCTGGCTCGCTCGCTTGCTCTCATATCTGGCTCGCTCACTTGCTCTCTTGTCTGGCTCGCTCTCTTATCTGACTTGCTCGCATATCTGGCTCGCTCGCTCTCATATCTTGCTCGCTCGCTTGCTCTCATGTCTGGCTCACTTGCTCTCATATCTGGCTCGCTTGCTCTCATGTCTGGCTCGCTCGCTCTCATATCTTGCTCGCTCGCTTGCTCTCATGTCTGGCTCGCTCGCTCTCATATCTGGCTCGCTCGCTTGCTCTCATGTCTGGATCGCTCACTCTCATATCTGGCTCGCTCGCTTGCTCTCATGTCTGTCTCCCTCGCTCTCATATCTGGCTCGCACGCTTGCTCTCATGTCTGGCTCGCTCGCTCTCATATCTTGCTCGCTCGCTTGCTCTCATGTCTGGCTCGCTTGCTCTCATATCTGGCTCGCTCGCTTGCTATCATGTCTGGCTCGCTCGCTCTCATATCTGGCTCGCTCACTTGCTCTCTTGTCTGGCTCGCTCTCTTATCTGACTTGCTCGCATATCTGGCTCCCTCGATCTCATATCTTGCTCGCTCGCTTGCTCTCATGTCTGGCTCACTTGCTCTCATATCTGGCTCGCTTGCTCTCATGTCTGGCTCGCTCGCTCTCATATCTTACTCGCTCGCTTGCTCTCATGTCTGGCTCGCTCGCTCTCATATCTGGCTCGCTCGCTTGCTCTCATGTCTGGCTCGCTCACTCCCATATCTGGCTAGCTCGCTTGCTCTCATGTCTGTCTCCCTCGCTCTCATATCTGGCTCGCTCGCTTGCTCTCATGTCTGGCTAGCTCGCTCTCATATCTTGCTCGCTTGCTTGCTCTCATGTCTGGCTCGCTCGCTCTCATATCTGGCTCGCTCGCTTGCTCTCTTGTCTGGTTCGCTCTCTTATCTGGCTCGCTCTCATATCTTGCTCGCTCGCTTGCTCTCATGTCTGGCTCGCTCTCATATCTGGCTCGTTCGCTTGCTCTCATGTCTGGCTCGCTCGCTCTCATTTCTGGCTCGCTCGCTTGCTCTCATGTCTGGCTCGCTCGCTCTCATATCTGGCTCGCTCGCTTGCTCTTATGTCTGGCTCGATCGCTCTCATATCTGGCTCGCTCGCTTGCTCTCTTGTCTGGCTCTCTCACTCTCATATCTGGCTCGCTCGCTTGCTCTCTTGTCTGGTTCGCTCTCTTATCTGGCTCGCTCTCATATCTTGCTCGCTCGCTTGCTCTCATGTCTGGCTCGCTCTCATATCTGGCTCGCTCTCATATCTGGCTCGCTCGCTCTCATATCTGGCTCGCTCGCTTGCTCTCATGTCTGGCTCCCTCGCTATCATATCTGGCTCGCTCGCTTGCTCTCATGTCTGGCTAGCTCGCTCTCATATCTTGCTCGCTTGCTTGCTCTCATGTCTGGCTCGCTCGCTCTCATATCTGGCTCGCTCGCTCTCATATCTGGCTCGCTCGCTTGCTCACATGTCTGGCTCACTCGCTCTCATATCTGGCTCGCTCGCTTGCTCTCATGTCTGGCTCGCTCGCTCTCATATCTTGCTCGCTCGCTTGCTCACATGTCTGGCTCGCTCGCTCTCATATCTGGCTCGCTCGCTTGCTCTCATGTCTGGCTCGCTTTCATATCTGGCTCGCTCGCTTTCATATCTGGCTCGTTCGCTTGCTATCATGTCTGGCTCCCTCGCTCTCATATCTGGCTCGCTCGCTTGCTCTCATGTCTGGCTCGCTCACTCTCATATCTGGCTCGCTCGCTTGCTCTCTTGTCTGGTTCGCTCTCTTATCTGGCTCGCTCTCATATCTTGCTCGCTCGCTTGCTCTCATGTCTGGCTCGCTCTCATATCTGGCTCGCTCTCATATCTGGCTCGCTCGCTCTCATATCTGGCTCGCTCGCTTGCTCTCATGTCTGGCTCCCTCGCTATCATATCTGGCTCGCTCGCTTGCTCTCATGTCTGGCTAGCTCGCTTTCATATCTTGCTCGCTTGCTTGCTCTCATGTCTGGCTCGCTCGCTCTCATATCTGGCTCGCTCGCTCTCATATCTGGCTCGCTCGCTTGCTCACATGTCTGGCTCACTCGCTCTCATATCTGGCTCGCTCGCTTGCTCTCATGTCTGGCTCGCTCGCTCTCATATCTTGCTCGCTCGCTTGCTCACATGTCTGGCTCGCTCGCTCTCATATCTGGCTCGCTCGCTTGCTCTCATGTCTGGCTCGCTTTCATATCTGGCTCGCTCGCTTTCATATCTGGCTCGTTCGCTTGCTATCATGTCTGGCTCCCTTGCTCTCATATCTGGCTCGCTCGCTTGCTCTCATGTATGGCTCGCTCGCTCTTGTATCTTGCTCGCTCGCTTGCTCTCATGTCTGGCTCGCTCGCTCTCATATCTGGCTCGCTCGCTTGCTCTCATGTCTGGCTCCCTCGCTATCATATCTGGCTCGCTCGCTTGCTCTCATGTCTGGCTAGCTCGCTCTCATATCTTGCTCGCTTGCTTGCTCTCATGTCTGGCTCGCTCGCTCTCATATCTGGCTCGCTCGCTCTCATATCTGGCTCACTCGCTTGCTCACATGTCTGGCTCACTCGCTCTCATATCTGGCTCGCTCGCTTGCTCTCATGTCTGGCTCGCTCGCTCTCATATCTTGCTCGCTCGCTTGCTCACATGTCTGGCTCGCTCGCTCTCATATCTGGCTCGCTCGCTTGCTCTCATGTCTGGCTCGCTTTCATATCTGGCTCGCTCGCTTTCATATCTGGCTCGTTCGCTTGCTATCATGTCTGGCTCCCTCGCTCTCATATCTGGCTCGCTCGCTTGCTCTCATGTATGGCTCGCTCGCTCTTGTATCTTGCTCGCTCGCTTGCTCTCATGTCTGGCTCGCTCGCTCTCATATCTGGCTCGCTCGCTTGCTCTCATGTCTGGCTCGCTCGCTCCCATATCTGGCTCGCTCGTTTGCTCTCTTGTCTGGTTCGCTCTGTTATCTGGCTCGCTCTCACATCTTGCTCGCTCGCTTGCTCTCATGTCTGGCTCGCTCTCATATCTGGCTCGCTCGCTTGCTCTTATGTCTGGATCGATCGCTCTCATATCTATCTCCCTTGCTTGCTCTCATGTCTAGCTCGCTTGCTCTCATATCTGGCTCGCTCGCTTGCTCTCATGTCTGGCTCACTCGCTCTCATATCTGGCTCGCTCGCTTGCTCTCATGTCTGGCTCGCTCGCTCTCATATCTGGCTCGCTCGCTTGCTCTCATGTCTGGCTCGATCGCTCTCATATCTGGCTCGCTCGCTTGCTCTCATGTCTGGCTCGCTTGCTCTCATATCTGGCTCGCTCGCTTGCTCTCATGTCTGGCTCGCTTGCTCTCATACCTGGTTCGCTCGCTTGCTCTCATGTCTAGCTCGTTCGCTCTCATATCTGGCTCGCTCGCTTGCATATCTGGCTCGCTCGCTTGCTATCTTGTCTGGCTCACTCTCTTATCTGGCTCGCTCGCTCGCATATCTGGCTCCCTCGCTCTCATATCTGGCTCGCTCGCTTGCTCTCATATCTGGCTCGCTCGCTTGCTCTCTTGTCTGGCTCGCTCTCTTATCTCGCTTGCTCTCATATCTGGCTCGCTCAATTGCTCTCATGTCTGGCTCGCTCTCATATCTGGCTCGCTCGCTTGCTCTCTTGT
The DNA here is from genome assembly GCF_029499605.1 of Hyla sarda. Taxonomy (NCBI): domain Eukaryota; kingdom Metazoa; phylum Chordata; class Amphibia; order Anura; family Hylidae; genus Hyla; species Hyla sarda. The sequence continues at coordinate 107,768 of NW_026610608.1, forward strand.
CTGGCTCGCTCTCTTATCTCTCTCGCTCTCATATCTGGCTCGCTCGCTTGCTCTCATATCTGGCTCGCTCTCATATCTTGCTCGCTCGCTTGCTCTCATGTCTGGCTCGCTCGCTCTCATATCTGGCTAGCTCGCTTGCTCTCATGTCTGGCTCGCTCGCTCTGATATCTAGCTCGCTCGCTTGCTCTCATGTCTGGCTCGCTCGCTCTCATATCTGGCTCGCTCGCTTGCTCTCTTGTCTGGTTCGCTCTCTTATCTGGCTCGCTTGCTCTCATATCTGGCTCGCTCGCTTGCTCTCATATCTGGCTCGCTCGCTTGCTCTCTTGTCTGGCTCGCTCTCTTATCTCGCTCGCTCTCATATCTGGCTCGCTCGCTTGCTCTCATATCTGGCTCGCTCGCTTGCTCTCATATCTGGCTCGCTCACTTGCTCTCTTGTCTGGCTCGCTCTCTTATCTGACTTGCTCGCATATCTGGCTCGCTCGATCTCATATCTTGCTCGCTCGCTTGCTCTCATGTCTGGCTCACTCGCTCTCATATCTGACTCGCTTGCTTGCTCTCTTGTCTGGCTCGCTCGCTCTCATATCTTGCTCTCTCGCTTGCTCTTATGTCTGGCTCGCTCGCTCTCATATCTGGCTCGCTCGCTTGATCTCATGTCTGGCTCGCTCGCTCTCATATCTGGCTCGCTCGCTTGCTCTTATGTCTGGCTCGATCGCTCTCATATCTATCTCGCTCGCTTGCTCTCATGTCTGGCTCGCTTGCTCTCATATCTGGCTCACTCACTTGCTCTCATGTCTGGCTCGCTCACTCTCATATCTTGCTCGCTCGCTTGCTCTCATGTCTGGCTCGCTCGCTCTCATATCTGGCTCGCTCGCTTGCTCTCATGTCTGCCTCGCTCGCTCTCATATCTGGCTCGCTCGCTTGCTCTTATGTCTGGCTCGCTTGTTCTCATATATGGCTCGCTCGCTTGCTCTCATGTCTGGCTCGCTCACTCTCATATCTGGCTCGCTCGCTTGCTCTCTTGTCTGGTTCGCTCTCTTATCTGGCTCGCTCTCATATTTTGCTCGCTCGCTTGCTCTCATATCTGGCTCGCTCTCATATCTGGCTCGCTCGCTCTCATATCTGGCTCGCTCGCTTGCTCTCATGTCTGGCTCCCTCGCTATCATATCTGGCTCGCTCGCTTGCTCTCATGTCTGGCTAGCTCGCTTTCATATCTTGCTCGCTTGCTTGCTCTCATGTCTGGCTCGCTCGCTCTCATATCTGGCTCGCTCGCTCTCATATCTGGCTCGCTCGCTTGCTCACATGTCTGGCTCACTCGCTCTCATATCTGGTTCGCTCGCTTGCTCTCATGTCTGGCTCGCTCGCTCTCATATCTTGCTCGCTCGCTTGCTCACATGTCTGGCTCGCTCGCTCTCATATCTGGCTCGCTCGCTTGCTCTCATGTCTGGCTCGCTTTCATATCTGGCTCGCTCGCTTTCATATCTGGCTCGTTCGCTTGCTATCATGTCTGGCTCCCTCGCTCTCATATCTGGCTCGCTCGCTTGCTCTCATGTATGGCTCGCTCGCTCTTGTATCTTGCTCGCTCGCTTGCTCTCATGTCTGGCTCGCTCGCTCTCATATCTGGCTCGCTCGCTTGCTCTCATGTCTGGCTCCCTCGCTATCATATCTGGCTCGCTCGCTTGCTCTCATGTCTGGCTAGCTCGCTCTCATATCTTGCTCGCTTGCTTGCTCTCATGTCTGGCTCGCTCGCTCTCATATCTGGCTCGCTCGCTCTCATATCTGGCTCACTCGCTTGCTCACATGTCTGGCTCACTCGCTCTCATATCTGGCTCGCTCGTTTGCTCTCATGTCTGGCTCGCTCGCTCTCATATCTTGCTCGCTCGCTTGCTCACATGTCTGGCTCGCTCGCTCTCATATCTGGCTCGCTCGCTTGCTCTCATGTCTGGCTCGCTTTCATATCTGGCTCGCTCGCTTTCATATCTGGCTCGTTCGCTTGTTATCATGTCTGGCTCCCTCGCTCTCATATCTGGCTCGCTCGCTTGCTCTCATGTATGGCTCGCTCGCTCTTGTATCTTGCTCGCTCGCTTGCTCTCATGTCTGGCTCGCTCGCTCTCATATCTGGCTCGCTCGCTTGCTCTCATGTCTGGCTCGCTCGCTCCCATATCTGGCTCGCTCGTTTGCTCTCTTGTCTGGTTCGCTCTGTTATCTGGCTCGCTCTCACATCTTGCTCGCTCGCTTGCTCTTATGTCTGGCTCGCTCTCATATCTGGCTCGCTCGCTTGCTCTCATGTCTGGCTCGCTCGCTTGCTCTTATGTCTGGCTCGATCGCTCTCATATCTATCTCCCTTGCTTGCTCTCATGTCTAGCTCGCTTGCTCTCATATCTGGCTCGCTCGCTTGCTCTCATGTCTGGCTCGCTCACTCTCATATCTGGCTCGCTCGCTTGCTCTCTTGTCTGGTTCGCTCTCTTATCTGGCTCGCTCGCTTGCTCTCATGTCTGGCTCACTCGCTCTCATATCTGGCTCGCTCGCTTGCTCTCATGTCTGGCTCGCTCGCTCTCATATCTGGCTCGCTCGCTTGCTCTCATGTCTGGCTCGATCGCTCTCATATCTGGCTCGCTCGCTTGCTCTCATGTCTGGCTCGCTTGCTCTCATATCTGGCTCGCTCGCTTGCTCTCATGTCTAGCTCGCTCGCTCTCATATATGGCTCGCTCGCTCGCATATCTGGCTCGCTCGCTTGCTATCTTGTCTGGCTCACTCTCTTATCTGGCTCGCTCGCTCGCATATCTGGCTCCCTCGCTCTCATATCTGGCTCGCTCGCTTGCTCTCATATCTGGCTCGCTCGCTTGCTCTCTTGTCTGGCTCGCTCTCTTATCTCGCTTGCTCTCATATCTGGCTCGCTCAATTGCTCTCATGTCTGGCTCGCTCGCTCTCATATCTGGCTCGCTCGCTTGCTCTCTTGTCTGGCTCGCTCTCTTATCTCTCTCGCTCTCATATCTGGCTCGCTCGCTTGCTCTCATATCTGGCTCGCTCTCATATCTTGCTCGCTCGCTTGCTCTCATGTCTGGCTCGCTCGCTCTCATATCTGGCTCGCTCGCTTGCTCTCATGTCTGGCTCGCTCGCTCTGATATCTAGCTCGCTCGCTTGCTCTCATGTCTGGCTCGCTCGCTCTCATATCTGGCTCGCTCGCTTGCTCTCTTGTCTGGTTCGCTCTCTTATCTGGCTCGCTTGCTCTCATATCTGGCTCGCTCGCTTGCTCTCATATCTGGCTCGCTCGCTTGCTCTCTTGTCTGGTTCGCTCTCTTATCTCGCTCGCTCTCATATCTGGCTCGCTCGCTTGCTCTCATGTCTGGCTCGCTCGCTTGTTCTCATATCTGGCTCGCTCACTTGCTCTCTTGTCTGGCTCGCTCTCTTATCTGACTTGCTCGCATATCTGGCTCGCTCGATCTCATATCTTGCTCGCTCGCTTGCTCTCATGTCTGGCTCACTCGCTCTCATATCTGGCTCGCTTGCTTGCTCTCTTGTCTGGCTCGCTCGCTCTCATATCTTGCTCTCTCGCTTGCTCTTATGTCTGGCTCGCTCGCTCTCATATCTGGCTCGCTCGCTTGATCTCATGTCTGGCTCGCTCGCTCTCATATCTGGCTCGTTCGCTTGCTCTTATGTCTGGCTCGATCGCTCTCATATCTATCTCGCTCGCTTGCTCTCATGTCTGGCTCGCTTGCTCTCATATCTGGCTCGCTCACTTGCTCTCATGTCTGGCTCGCTCACTCTCATATCTTGCTCGCTCGCTTGCTCTCATGTCTGGCTCGCTCGCTCTCATATCTGGCTCGCTCGCTTGCTCTCATGTCTGCCTCGCTCGCTCTCATATCTGGCTCGCTCGCTTGCTCTTATGTCTGGCTCGCTTGTTCTCATATCTGGCTCGCTCACTTGCTCTCTTGTCTGGCTCGCTCTCTTATCTGACTTGCTCGCATATCTGGCTCGCTCGATCTCATATCTTGCTCGCTCGCTTGCTCTCATGTCTGGCTCACTCGCTCTCATATCTGGCTCGCTTGCTTGCTCTCTTGTCTGGCTCGCTCGCTCTCATATCTTGCTCTCTCGCTTGCTCTTATGTCTGGCTCGCTCGCTCTCATATCTGGCTCGCTCGCTTGATCTCATGTCTGGCTCGCTCGCTCTCATATCTGGCTCGCTCGCTTGCTCTTATGTCTGGCTCGATCGCTCTCATATCTATCTCGCTCGCTTGCTCTCATGTCTGGCTCGCTTGCTCTCATATCTGGCTCGCTCACTTGCTCTCATGTCTGGCTCGCTCACTCTCATATCTTGCTCGCTTGCTTGCTCTCATGTCTGGCTCGCTCGCTCTCATATCTGGCTCGCTCGCTCGCATATCTGGCTCGCTCGCTTGCTCTCTTGTCTGACTCGCTCTCTTATCTGGCTCGCTCGCTCGCATATCTGGCTTGCTCGCTTGCTCTCATCTGGCTCGCTCGCTTGCTCTCATATCTGACTCGCTCGCTTGCTCTCTTGTCTGGCTCGCTCTCTTATCTCGCTCTCTCTCATATCTGGCTCGCTCGCTTGCTCTCATATCTGGCTCGCTCGCTTGCTCTCTTGTCTGGTTCGCTCTCTTATCTGGCTCACTCGCTTGCATATCTGGCTCGCTCGCTTGCTCTCTTGTCTGGCTCACTCTCTTATCTGGCTCGCTCGCTCGCATATCTGGCTCCCTCGCTCTCATATCTGGCTCGCTCGCTTGCTCTCATATCTGGCTCGCTTGCTCTCTTGTCTGGCTCGCTCGCTTGCTCTCATGTCTGGCTCGCTCGCTTGTTCTCATATCTGGCTCGCTCACTTGCTCTCTTGTCTGGCTCGCTCTCTTATCTGACTTGCTCGCATATCTGGCTCGCTCGATCTCATATCTTGCTCGCTCGCTTGCTCTCATGTCTGGCTCACTCGCTCTCATATCTGGCTCGCTTGCTTGCTCTCTTGTCTGGCTCACTCGCTCTCATATCTTGCTCTCTCGCTTGCTCTTATGTCTGGCTCGCTCGCTCTCATATCTGGCTCGCTCGCTTGATCTCATGTCTGGCTCGCTCGCTCTCATATCTGGCTCGCTCGCTTGCTCTTATGTCTGGCTCGATCGCTCTCATATCTATCTCGCTCGCTTGCTCTCATGTCTGGCTCGCTTGCTCTCATATCTGGCTCGCTCACTTGCTCTCATGTCTGGCTCGCTCACTCTCATATCTTGCTCGCTCGCTTGCTCTCATGTCTGGCTCGCTCGCTCTCATATCTGGCTCGCTCGCTTGCTCTCTTGTCTGGTTCGCTCTCTTATCTGGCTCGCTCGCTTGCTCTCATGTCTGGCTCACTCGCTCTCATATCTGGCTCGCTCGCTTGCTCTCATGTCTGGCTCGCTCGCTCTCATATCTGGCTCGCTCGCTTGCTCTCATGTCTGGCTCGATCGCTCTCATATCTGGCTCGCTCGCTTGCTCTCATGTCTGGCTCGCTTGCTCTCATATCTGGCTCGCTCGCTTGCTCTCATGTCTAGCTCGCTCGCTCTCATATATGGCTCGCTCGCTCGCATATCTGGCTCGCTCGCTTGCTATCTTGTCTGGCTCACTCTCTTATCTGGCTCGCTCGCTCGCATATCTGGCTCCCTCGCTCTCATATCTGGCTCGCTCGCTTGCTCTCATATCTGGCTCGCTCGCTTGCTCTCTTGTCTGGCTCGCTCTCTTATCTCGCTTGCTCTCATATCTGGCTCGCTCAATTGCTCTCATGTCTGGCTCGCTCGCTCTCATATCTGGCTCGCTCGCTTGCTCTCTTGTCTGGCTCGCTCTCTTATCTCTCTCGCTCTCATATCTGGCTCGCTCGCTTGCTCTCATATCTGGCTCGCTCTCATATCTTGCTCGCTCGCTTGCTCTCATGTCTGGCTCGCTCGCTCTCATATCTGGCTCGCTCGCTTGCTCTCATGTCTGGCTCGCTCGCTCTGATATCTAGCTCGCTCGCTTGCTCTCATGTCTGGCTCGCTCGCTCTCATATCTGGCTTGCTCGCTTGCTCTCTTGTCTGGTTCGCTCTCTTATCTGGCTCGCTTGCTCTCATATCTGGCTCGCTCGCTTGCTCTCATATCTGGCTCGCTCGCTTGCTCTCTTGTCTGGTTCGCTCTCTTATCTCGCTCGCTCTCATATCTGGCTCGCTCGCTTGCTCTCATGTCTGGCTCGCTCGCTTGTTCTCATATCTGGCTCGCTCACTTGCTCTCTTGTCTGGCTCGCTCTCTTATCTGACTTGCTCGCATATCTGGCTCGCTCGATCTCATATCTTGCTCGCTCGCTTGCTCTCATGTCTGGCTCACTCGCTCTCATATCTGGCTCGCTTGCTTGCTCTCTTGTCTGGCTCGCTCGCTCTCATATCTTGCTCTCTCGCTTGCTCTTATGTCTGGCTCGCTCGCTCTCATATCTGGCTCGCTCGCTTGATCTCATGTCTGGCTCGCTCGCTCTCATATCTGGCTCGTTCGCTTGCTCTTATGTCTGGCTCGATCGCTCTCATATCTATCTCGCTCGCTTGCTCTCATGTCTGGCTCGCTTGCTCTCATATCTGGCTCGCTCACTTGCTCTCATGTCTGGCTCGCTCACTCTCATATCTTGCTCGCTCGCTTGCTCTCATGTCTGGCTCGCTCGCTCTCATATCTGGCTCGCTCGCTTGCTCTCATGTCTGCCTCGCTCGCTCTCATATCTGGCTCGCTCGCTTGCTCTTATGTCTGGCTCGCTTGTTCTCATATCTGGCTCGCTCACTTGCTCTCTTGTCTGGCTCGCTCTCTTATCTGACTTGCTCGCATATCTGGCTCGCTCGATCTCATATCTTGCTCGCTCGCTTGCTCTCATGTCTGGCTCACTCGCTCTCATATCTGGCTCGCTTGCTTGCTCTCTTGTCTGGCTCGCTCGCTCTCATATCTTGCTCTCTCGCTTGCTCTTATGTCTGGCTCGCTCGCTCTCATATCTGGCTCGCTCGCTTGATCTCATGTCTGGCTCGCTCGCTCTCATATCTGGCTCGCTCGCTTGCTCTTATGTCTGGCTCGATCGCTCTCATATCTATCTCGCTCGCTTGCTCTCATGTCTGGCTCGCTTGCTCTCATATCTGGCTCGCTCACTTGCTCTCATGTCTGGCTCGCTCACTCTCATATCTTGCTCGCTTGCTTGCTCTCATGTCTGGCTCGCTCGCTCTCATATCTGGCTCGCTCGCTCGCATATCTGGCTCGCTCGCTTGCTCTCTTGTCTGACTCGCTCTCTTATCTGGCTCGCTCGCTCGCATATCTGGCTTGCTCGCTTGCTCTCATCTGGCTCGCTCGCTTGCTCTCATATCTGACTCGCTCGCTTGCTCTCTTGTCTGGCTCGCTCTCTTATCTCGCTCTCTCTCATATCTGGCTCGCTCGCTTGCTCTCATATCTGGCTCGCTCGCTTGCTCTCTTGTCTGGTTCGCTCTCTTATCTGGCTCACTCGCTTGCATATCTGGCTCGCTCGCTTGCTCTCTTGTCTGGCTCACTCTCTTATCTGGCTCGCTCGCTCGCATATCTGGCTCCCTCGCTCTCATATCTGGCTCGCTCGCTTGCTCTCATATCTGGCTCGCTTGCTCTCTTGTCTGGCTCGCTCGCTTGCTCTCATGTCTGGCTCGCTCGCTTGTTCTCATATCTGGCTCGCTCACTTGCTCTCTTGTCTGGCTCGCTCTCTTATCTGACTTGCTCGCATATCTGGCTCGCTCGATCTCATATCTTGCTCGCTCGCTTGCTCTCATGTCTGGCTCACTCGCTCTCATATCTGGCTCGCTTGCTTGCTCTCTTGTCTGGCTCGCTCGCTCTCATATCTTGCTCTCTCGCTTGCTCTTATGTCTGGCTCGCTCGCTCTCATATCTGGCTCGCTCGCTTGATCTCATGTCTGGCTCGCTCGCTCTCATATCTGGCTCGCTCGCTTGCTCTTATGTCTGGCTCGATCGCTCTCATATCTATCTCGCTCGCTTGCTCTCATGTCTGGCTCGCTTGCTCTCATATCTGGCTCGCTCACTTGCTCTCATGTCTGGCTCGCTCACTCTCATATCTTGCTCGCTCGCTTGCTCTCATGTCTGGCTCGCTCGCTCTCATATCTGGCTCGCTCGCTTGCTCTCATGTCTGCCTCGCTCGCTCTCATATCTGGCTCGCTCGCTTGCTCTTATGTCTGGCTCGCTTGGTCTCATATATGGCTCGCTCGCTTGCTCTCATGTCTGGCTCGCTCACTCTCATATCTGGCTCGCTCGCTTGCTCTCTTGTCTGGTTCGCTCTCTTATCTGGCTCGCTCTCATATTTTGCTCGCTCGCTTGCTCTCATGTCTGGCTCGCTCTCATATCTGGCTCGCTCGCTCTCATATCTGGCTCGCTCGCTTGCTCTCATGTCTGGCTCGCTCGCTCTCATATCTGGCTCGCTCGCTTGCTCTCATGTCTGGCTCGCTCGCTCTCATATCTGGCTCGCTCGCTTGCTCTCATGTCTGGCTCGCTCGCTCTCATATCTGGCTCGCTCGCTTGCTCTCATGTCTGGCTCGCTCGCTCTCATATCTGGCTCGCTCGCTCTCATGTCTGGCTCGCTCGCTCTCATATCTTGCTCGCTCGCTTGCTCTCGTGTCTGTCTCGCTCGCTTGCTCTCATGTCTGGCTCACTCACTCTCATATCTGGCTCGCTCGCTTGTTCTCATGTCTGGCTCGATCGCTCTCATATCTGGCTTGCTCGCTTGCTCTCATGTCTGGCTCGCTTGCTCTCATATCTGGCTCGCTCGCTTGCTTTTATGTCTGGCTCGATCGCTCTCATATCTATCTCGCTCGCTTGCTCTCATGTCTGGCTCGCTTGCTCTCATATCAGGCTCGCTAACTTGCTCTCATGTCTGGCTCGCTCACTCTCATATCTGGCTCGCTCGCTTGCTCTCTTGTCTGGTTCGCTCTCTTATCTGGCCCGCTCTCATATCTTGCTCGCTCGCTTGCTCTCATGTCTGGCTCGCTCTTATATCTGGCTCGCTCGCTCTCATATCTGGCTCGCTCGCTTGCTCTCATGTCTGCCTCGCTCGCTCTCATATCTGGCTCGCTCGCTTGCTCTTATGTCTGGCTCGCTCACTCTCATATCTGGCTCGCTCGCTTGCTCTCTTGTCTGGTTCGCTCTCTTATCTGGCTCGCTCTCATATTTTGCTCGCTCGCTTGCTCTCATGTCTGGCTCGCTCTCATATCTGGCTTGCTCGCTCTCATATCTGGCTCGCTCGCTTGCTCTCATGTCTGGCTCGCTCGCTCTCATATCTGGCTCGCTCGCTTGCTCTCATGTCTGGCTCGCTCGCTCTCATATCTGGCTCGCTCGCTTGCTCTCATGTCTGGCTCGCTCGCTCTCATATCTGGCTCGCTCGCTTGCTCTCATGTCTGGCTCGCTCGCTCTCATATCTGGCTCGCTCGCTCGCTCTCATGTCTGGCTCGCTCGCTCTCATATCTGGCTCGCTCGCTTGCTCTCATGTTTGGTTCGCTATCTTATCTGGCTCGCTCTCATATCTTGCTCGCTCGCTCGCTCTCATGTCTGGCTCGCTCGCTCTCATATCTGGCTCGCTCGCTTGCTCTTATGTCTGGCTCGATCGCTCTCATATCTATCTCGCTCGCTTGCTCTCATGTCTGGCTCGCTTGCTCTCATGTCTGGCTCACTCGCTCTCACATCTGGCTCGCTTGCTTCCTCTCATGTCTGGCTCGCTCACTCTCATATCTGGCTTGCTCGCTTGCTCTCATGTCTGGCTCGCTTGCTCTCATATCTGGCTCGCTCGCTTGCTTTTATGTCTGGCTCGATCGCTCTCATATCTATCTTGCTCGCTTGCTCTCATGTCTGGCTCGCTCGCTCTCATATCTTGCTCTCTCGCTTGCTCTTATGTCTGGCTCGCTCGCTCTCATATCTGGCTCGCTCGCTTGATCTCATGTCTGGCTCGCTCGCTCTCATATCTGGCTCGCTCGCTTGCTCTTATGTCTGGCTCGATCGCTCTCATATCTATCTCGCTCGCTTGCTCTCATGTCTGGCTCGCTTGCTCTCATATCTGGCTCGCTCACTTGCTCTCATGTCTGGCTCGCTCACTCTCATATCTTGCTCGCTCGCTTGCTCTCATGTCTGGCTCGCTCGCTCTCATATCTGGCTCGCTCGCTTGCTCTCATGTCTGCCTCGCTCGCTCTCATATCTGGCTCGCTCGCTTGCTCTTATGTCTGGCTCGCTTGTTCTCATATATGGCTCGCTCGCTTGCTCTCATGTCTGGCTCGCTCACTCTCATATCTGGCTCGCTCGCTTGCTCTCTTGTCTGGTTCGCTCTCTTATCTGGCTCGCTCTCATATTTTGCTCGCTCGCTTGCTCTCATGTCTGGCTCGCTCTCATATCTGGCTCGCTCGCTCTCATATCTGGCTCGCTCGCTTGCTATCATGTCTGGCTCGCTCGCTCTCATATCTGGCTCGCTCGCTTGCTCTCATGTCTGGCTCGCTCGCTCTCATATCTGGCTCGCTCGCTTGCTCTCATGTCTGGCTCGCTCGCTCTCATATCTGGCTCGCTCGCTTGCTCTCATGTCTGGCTCGCTTGCTCTCATGTCTGGCTCGCTCGCTCTCATATCTTGCTCACTCGCTTGCTCTCGTGTCTGTCTCGCTCGCTTGCTCTCATGTCTGGCTCACTCACTCTCATATCTGGCTCGCTCGCTTGTTCTCATGTCTGGCTCGATCGCTCTCATATCTGGCTTGCTCGCTTGCTCTCATGTCTGGCTCGCTTGCTCTCATATCTGGCTCGCTCGCTTGCTTTTATGTCTGGCTCGATCGCTCTCATATCTATCTCGCTCGCTTGCTCTCATGTCTGGCTCGCTTGCTCTCATATCAGGCTCGCTCACTTGCTCTCATGTCTGGCTCGCTCACTCTCATATCTGGCTCGCTCGCTTGCTCTCTTGTCTGGTTCGCTCTCTTATCTGGCTCGCTCTCATATCTTGCTCGCTCGCTTGCTCTTATGTCTGGCTCGCTCTTATACCTGGCTCGCTCGCTCTCATATCTGGCTCGCTCGCTTGCTCTCATGTCTGCCTCGCTCGCTCTCATATCTGGCTCGCTCGCTTGCTCTTATTTCTGGCTCGCTTGTTCTCATATATGGCTCGCTCGCTTGCTCTCATGTCTGGCTCGCTTGCTCTCATATCAGGCTCGCTAACTTGCTCTCATGTCTGGCTCGCTCACTCTCATATCTGGCTCGCTCGCTTGCTCTCTTGTCTGGTTCGCTCTCTTATCTGGCCCGCTCTCATATCTTGCTCGCTCGCTTGCTCTCATGTCTGGCTCGCTCTTATATCTGGCTCGCTCGCTCTCATATCTGGCTCGCTCGCTTGCTCTCATGTCTGCCTCGCTCGCTCTCATATCTGGCTCGCTCGCTTGCTCTTATGTCTGGCTCGCTCACTCTCATATCTGGCTCGCTCGCTTGCTCTCTTGTCTGGTTCGCTCTCTTATCTGGCTCGCTCTCATATTTTGCTCGCTCGCTTGCTCTCATGTCTGGCTCGCTCTCATATCTGGCTTGCTCGCTCTCATATCTGGCTCGCTCGCTTGCTCTCATGTCTGGCTCGCTCGCTCTCATATCTGGCTCGCTCGCTTGCTCTCATGTCTGGCTCGCTCGCTCTCATATCTGGCTCGCTCGCTTGCTCTCATGTCTGGCTCGCTCGCTCTCATATCTGGCTCGCTCGCTTGCTCTCATGTCTGGCTCGCTCGCTCTCATATCTGGCTCGCTCGCTCGCTCTCATGTCTGGCTCGCTCGCTCTCATATCTGGCTCGCTCGCTTGCTCTCATGTTTGGTTCGCTATCTTATCTGGCTCGCTCTCATATCTTGCTCGCTCGCTCGCTCTCATGTCTGGCTCGCTCGCTCTCATATCTGGCTCGCTCGCTTGCTCTTATGTCTGGCTCGATCGCTCTCATATCTATCTCGCTCGCTTGCTCTCATGTCTGGCTCGCTTGCTCTCATGTCTGGCTCACTCGCTCTCACATCTGGCTCGCTTGCTTCCTCTCATGTCTGGCTCGCTCACTCTCATATCTGGCTTGCTCGCTTGCTCTCATGTCTGGCTCGCTTGCTCTCATATCTGGCTCGCTCGCTTGCTTTTATGTCTGGCTCGATCGCTCTCATATCTATCTTGCTCGCTTGCTCTCATGTCTGGCTCGCTCGCTCTCATATCTTGCTCTCTCGCTTGCTCTTATGTCTGGCTCGCTCGCTCTCATATCTGGCTCGCTCGCTTGATCTCATGTCTGGCTCGCTCGCTCTCATATCTGGCTCGCTCGCTTGCTCTTATGTCTGGCTCGATCGCTCTCATATCTATCTCGCTCGCTTGCTCTCATGTCTGGCTCGCTTGCTCTCATATCTGGCTCGCTCACTTGCTCTCATGTCTGGCTCGCTCACTCTCATATCTTGCTCGCTCGCTTGCTCTCATGTCTGGCTCGCTCGCTCTCATATCTGGCTCGCTCGCTTGCTCTCATGTCTGCCTCGCTCGCTCTCATATCTGGCTCGCTCGCTTGCTCTTATGTCTGGCTCGCTTGTTCTCATATATGGCTCGCTCGCTTGCTCTCATGTCTGGCTCGCTCACTCTCATATCTGGCTCGCTCGCTTGCTCTCTTGTCTGGTTCGCTCTCTTATCTGGCTCGCTCTCATATTTTGCTCGCTCGCTTGCTCTCATGTCTGGCTCGCTCTCATATCTGGCTCGCTCGCTCTCATATCTGGCTCGCTCGCTTGCTATCATGTCTGGCTCGCTCGCTCTCATATCTGGCTCGCTCGCTTGCTCTCATGTCTGGCTCGCTCGCTCTCATATCTGGCTCGCTCGCTTGCTCTCATGTCTGGCTCGCTCGCTCTCATATCTGGCTCGCTCGCTTGCTCTCATGTCTGGCTCGCTTGCTCTCATGTCTGGCTCGCTCGCTCTCATATCTTGCTCACTCGCTTGCTCTCGTGTCTGTCTCGCTCGCTTGCTCTCATGTCTGGCTCACTCACTCTCATATCTGGCTCGCTCGCTTGTTCTCATGTCTGGCTCGATCGCTCTCATATCTGGCTTGCTCGCTTGCTCTCATGTCTGGCTCGCTTGCTCTCATATCTGGCTCGCTCGCTTGCTTTTATGTCTGGCTCGATCGCTCTCATATCTATCTCGCTCGCTTGCTCTCATGTCTGGCTCGCTTGCTCTCATATCAGGCTCGCTCACTTGCTCTCATGTCTGGCTCGCTCACTCTCATATCTGGCTCGCTCGCTTGCTCTCTTGTCTGGTTCGCTCTCTTATCTGGCTCGCTCTCATATCTTGCTCGCTCGCTTGCTCTTATGTCTGGCTCGCTCTTATACCTGGCTCGCTCGCTCTCATATCTGGCTCGCTCGCTTGCTCTCATGTCTGCCTCGCTCGCTCTCATATCTGGCTCGCTCGCTTGCTCTTATTTCTGGCTCGCTTGTTCTCATATATGGCTCGCTCGCTTGCTCTCATGTCTGGCTCGCTCACTCTCATATCTGGTTCGCTCGCTTGCTCTCTTGTCTGGTTCGCTCTCTTATCTGGCTCGCTCTCATATTTTGCTCGCTCGCTTGCTCTCATGTCTGGCTCGCTCTCATATCTGGCTTGCTCGCTCTCATATCTGGCTCGCTCGCTTGCTCTCATGTCTGGCTCGCTCGCTCTCATATCTGGCTCGCTCGCTTGCTCTCATGTCTGGCTCGCCCGCTCTCATATCTGGCTCGCTCGCTTGCTCTCATGTCTGGCTCGCTCGCTCTCATATCTGGCTCGCTCGCTTGCTCTCATGTCTGGCTCGCTCGCTCTCATATCTGGCTCGCTCGCTCGCTCTCATGTCTGGCTCGCTCGCTCTCATATCTGGCTCGCTCGCTTGCTCTCATGTCTGGTTCGCTATCTTATCTGGCTCGCTCTCATATCTTGCTCGCTCGCTCGCTCTCATGTCTGGCTCGCTCGCTCTCATATCTGGCTCGCTCGCTTGCTCTTATGTCTGGCTCGATCGCTCTCATATCTATCTCGCTCGCTTGCTCTCATGTCTGGCTCGCTTCCTCTCATGTCTGGCTCGCTCGCTCTCATATCTGGCTTGCTCGCTTGCTCTCATGTCTGGCTCGCTTGCTCTCATATCTGGCTCGCTCGCTTGCTTTTATGTCTGGCTCGATCGCTCTCATATCTATCTTGCTCGCTTGCTCTCATGTCTGGCTCGCTTGCTCTCATGTCTGGCTCACTCGCTCTCATATCTGGCTCGCTCGCTTGCTCTCATGTCTGACTCGCTCACTCTCATATCTGGCTCGCTCGCTCGCATATCTGGCTCGCTCGCTTGCTCTCTTGTCTGGCTCACTCTCTTATCTGGCTCGCTCGCTTGCTCTCATGTCTGGCTCGCTCACTCTCATATCTTGCTCGCTCGCTTGCTCTCTTGTCTGGTTCACTCGCTCTCATATCTGGCTCGCTCGCTTGCTCTCATGTCTGGCTCGCTCACTCTCATATCTGGCTCGCTCGCTCGCATATCTGGCTCGTTCGCTTGCTCTCTTGTCTGGCTCACTCTCTTATCTGGCTCGCTCGCTTGCTCTCAATTCTGGCTCGCTCACTCTCATATCTTGCTCGCTCGCTTGCTCTCTTGTCTGGTTCGCTCTCTTATCTGGCTCGCTCTCATATCTTGCTCGCTCGCTTGCTCTCCTGTCTGGCTCGCTCTCATATCTGGCTCGCTCGCTATCATATCTGGCTCGCTCGCTTGCTCTCATGTCTGGCTCACTCGCTCTCATATCTGGCTCGCTCGCTTGCTCTCATGTATGGCTCTCTCTCTCTCATATCTTGCTCGCTTGCTTGCTCTCATGTCTGGCTCGCTCGCTCTCATAACTGGCTCGCTCGCTTGCTCTCATGTCTGGCTCGCTCGCTCTCATATCTGGCTCGCTCGCTTGCTCTCTTGTCTGGTTCGCTCTCTTATCTGGCTCGCTCGCATATCTGGCTCGCTCGATCTCATATCTTGCTCGCTCGCTTGCTCTCATGTCTGGCTCGCTCGCTCTCATATCTGGCTCGCTCGCTTGCTCTCTTGTCTGGCTCGCTCTCTTATCTGGCTCGCTCGCATATCTGGCTCGCTCGATCTCATATCTTGCTCGCTCGCTTGCTCTCATGTCTGGCTCGCTCGCTCTCATATCTGGCTCGCTCGCTTGCTCTCTTGTCTGGCTCGCTCTCTTATCTCGCTCGCTCTCATATCTGGCTCGCTCGCTTGCTCTCATATCTGGCTCGCTCGCTTGCTCTCATATCTGGCTCGCTCACTTGCTCTCTTGTCTGGCTCGCTCTCTTATCTCGCTCGCTCTCATATCTTGCTCGCTCGCTTGCTCTCATGCCTGGCTCACTCGCTCTCATATCTGGCTCGCTTGCTCTCATGTCTGGCTCGCTCGCTCTCATATCTTGCTCGCTAGCTTGCTCTCATGTCTGGCTCGCTCGCTCTCATATCTGGCTCTCTCGCTTGCTCTCATGTCTGGCTCGCTCACTCTCACATCTGGCTCGCTCGCTTGCTCTCATGTCTGGCTCCCTCGCTCTTATATCTGGCTCGCTCGCTTGCTCTCATGTCTGGCTCGCTCGCTCTCATATCTGGCTCGCTCGCTTGCTCTCTTGTCTGGTTCGCTCTCTTATCTGACTCGCTTGCTCTCATATCTGGCTCGCTCGCTTGCTCTCATGTCTGGTTCGCTATCTTATCTGGCTCGCTCTCATATCTTGCTCGCTCGCTCGCTCTCATGTCTGGCTCGCTCGCTCTCATATCTGGCTCGCTCGCTTGCTCTTATGTCTGGCTCGATCGCTCTCATATCTATCTCGCTCGCTTGCTCTCATGTCTGGCTCGCTTCCTCTCATGTCTGGCTCGCTCGCTCTCATATCTGGCTTGCTCGCTTGCTCTCATGTCTGGCTCGCTTGCTCTCATATCTGGCTCGCTCGCTTGCTTTTATGTCTGGCTCGATCGCTCTCATATCTATCTTGCTCGCTTGCTCTCATGTCTGGCTCGCTTGCTCTCATGTCTGGCTCACTCGCTCTCATATCTGGCTCGCTCGCTTGCTCTCATGTCTGACTCGCTCACTCTCATATCTGGCTCGCTCGCTCGCATATCTGGCTCGCTCGCTTGCTCTCTTGTCTGGCTCACTCTCTTATCTGGCTCGCTCGCTTGCTCTCATGTCTGGCTCGCTCACTCTCATATCTTGCTCGCTCGCTTGCTCTCTTGTCTGGTTCACTCGCTCTCATATCTGGCTCGCTCGCTTGCTCTCATGTCTGGCTCGCTCACTCTCATATCTGGCTCGCTCGCTCGCATATCTGGCTCGTTCGCTTGCTCTCTTGTCTGGCTCACTCTCTTATCTGGCTCGCTCGCTTGCTCTCATGTCTGGCTCGCTCACTCTCATATCTTGCTCGCTCGCTTGCTCTCTTGTCTGGTTCACTCGCTCTCATATCTGGCTCGCTCGCTTGCTCTCATGTCTGGCTCGCTCACTCTCATATCTGGCTCGCTCGCTCGCATATCTGGCTCGTTCGCTTGCTCTCTTGTCTGGCTCACTCTCTTATCTGGCTCGCTCGCTTGCTCTCATGTCTGGCTCGCTCACTCTCATATCTTGCTCGCTCGCTTGCTCTCTTGTCTGGTTCGCTCTCTTATCTGGCTCGCTCTCATATCTTGCTCGCTCGCTTGCTCTCCTGTCTGGCTCGCTCTCATATCTGGCTCGCTCGCTATGATATCTGGCTCGCTCGCTTGATCTCATGTCTGGCTCACTCGCTCTCATATCTGGCTCGCTCGCTTGCTCTCATGTATGGCTCGCTCTCTCTCATATCTTGCTCGCTTGCTTGCTCTCATGTCTGGCTCGCTCGCTCTCATAACTGGCTCGCTCGCTTGCTCTCATGTCTGGCTCGCTCGCTCTCATATCTGGCTCGCTCGCTTGCTCTCTTGTCTGGTTCGCTCTCTTATCTGGCTCGCTCGCATATC
The DNA here is from genome assembly GCF_029499605.1 of Hyla sarda. Lineage (NCBI taxonomy): Eukaryota > Metazoa > Chordata > Amphibia > Anura > Hylidae > Hyla > Hyla sarda. Next base: position 124,688 of record NW_026610608.1, read on the forward strand.
TGGCTCGCTCGATCTCATATCTTGCTCGCTCGCTTGCTCTCATGTCTGGCTCGCTCGCTCTCATATCTGGCTCGCTCGCTTGCTCTCTTGTCTGGCTCGCTCTCTTATCTGGCTCGCTCGCATATCTGGCTCGCTCGATCTCATATCTTGCTCGCTCGCTTGCTCTCATGTCTGGCTCGCTCGCTCTCATATCTGGCTCGCTCGCTTGCTCTCTTGTCTGGCTCGCTCTCTTATCTCGCTCGCTCTCATATCTGGCTCGCTCGCTTGCTCTCATATCTGGCTCGCTCGCTTGCTCTCATATCTGGCTCGCTCACTTGCTCTCTTGTCTGGCTCGCTCTCTTATCTGACTTGCTCGCATTTCTGGCTCGCTCGATCTCATATCTTGCTCGCTCGCTTGCTCTCATGCCTGGCTCACTCGCTCTCATATCTGGCTCGCTTGCTCTCATGTCTGGCTCGCTCGCTCTCATATCTTGCTCGCTAGCTTGCTCTCATGTCTGGCTCGCTCGCTCTCATATCTGGCTCTCTCGCTTGCTCTCATGTCTGGCTCGCTCACTCTCACATCTGGCTCGCTCGCTTGCTCTCATGTCTGGCTCCCTCGCTCTCATATCTGGCTCGCTCGCTTGCTCTCATGTCTGGCTCGCTCGCTCTCATATCTGGCTCGCTCGCTTGCTCTCTTGTCTGGTTCGCTCTCTTATCTGACTCGCTTGCTCTCATATCTGGCTCGCTCGCTTGCTCTCATATCTGGCTCGCTCGCTTGCTCTCTTGTCTAGCTCGCTCTCTTATCTCGCTCGCTCTCATATCTGGCTCGCTCGCTTGCTCTCATATCTGGCTCGCTCGCTTGCTCTCATATCTGGCTCGCTCACTTGCTCTCTTGTCTGGCTCGCTCTCTTATCTGGCTCGCTCGCTCGCATAACTGGCTCGCTCTCTTGCTCTCATCTGGCTCGCTCGCTTGCTCTCATGTCTGGCTCGCTCGCTCTCATATCTGGCTCGCTCGCTTGCTCTCATGTCTGGCTCCCTCGCTCTCATATCTGGCTCGCTCGCTTGCTCTAATGTCTGTCTCGCTCGCTCACATATCTGGCTCGCTCTCTTGCTCTCATGTCTGGCTCACTCGCTCTCATATCTGGCTCGCTCGCTTGCTCTCTTGTCTGGTTCACTCTCTTATCTGGCTCGCTTGCTCTCATATCTGGCTCGCTCGCTTGCTCTCATATCTGGCTCGCTCGCTTGCTCTCTTGTCTGGCTCGCTCTCTTATCTCGCTCGCTCTCATATCTGGCTCGCTCGCTTGCTCTCATATCTGGCTCGCTCGCTTGCTCTCATATCTGGCTCACTCACTTGCTCTCTTGTCTGGCTCACTCTCTTATCTGGCTCGCTCGCTCGCATAACTGGCTTGCTGGCTTGCTCTCATCTGGCTCGCTCGCTTGCTCTCATGTCTGGCTCGCTCGCTCTCATATCTGGCTCGCTCGCTTGCTCTTATGTCTGGCTCGATCGCTCTCATATCTATCTCGCTCGCTTGCTCTCATGTCTGGCTCGCTTGCTCTCATGTCTGGCTCACTCGCTCTCATATCTGGCTCGCTCGCTTCCTCTCATGTCTGGCTCGCTCGCTCTCATATCTTGCTCGCTCGCTTGCTCTCGTGTCTGGCTCGCTCGCTTGCTCTCATGTCTGGCTCACTCACTCTCATATCTGGCTCGCTCGCTTGTTCTCATGTCTGGCTCGATCGCTCTCATATCTGGCTTGCTCGCTTGCTCTCATGTCTGGCTCGCTTGCTCTCATATCTGGCTCGCTCGCTTGCTTTTATGTCTGGCTCGATCGCTCTCATATCTATCTCGCTCGCTTGCTCTCATGTCTGGCTCGCTTGCTCTCATGTCTGGCTCACTCGCTCTCATATCTGGCTCGCTCGCTTGCTCTCATGTCTGGCTCGCTCACTCTCATATCTGGCTCGCTCGCTCGCATATCTGGCTCGCTCGCTTGCTCTCTTGTCTGGCTCACTCTCTTATCTGGCTCGCTCGCTTGCTCTCATGTCTGGCTCGCTCACTCTCATATCTTGCTCGCTCGCTCACTTCCATATCTTGCTCGCTCGCTTGCTCTCTTGTCTGGCTCGCTCTCTTATCTCGCTCGCTCTCATTTCTGGCTCGCTCGCTTGCTCTCATATCTGGCTCGCTCACTTGCTCTCATATCTGGCTCGCTCACTTGCTCTCTTGTCTGGCTCGCTCTCTTATCTGGCTCGCTCGCTCGCATAACTGGCTCGCTCGCTTGCTCATCTGGCTCGCTCGCTTGCTCTCATGTCTGGCTCGCTCGATCTCATATCTGGCTCGCTCGCTTGCTCTCATATCTGGCTCGCTCGCTTGCTCTCTTGTCTGGCTCGCTCTCTTATCTCGCTCGCTCTCATATCTTGCTCGCTCGCTCGCTCTCATATCTGGCTTGCTCGCTTGCTCTCATATCTGGCTCGCTCACTTGCTCTCTTGTCTGGCTCGCTCTCTTATCTGACTTGCTCGCATATCTGGCTCGCTCGATCTCATATCTTGCTCGCTCGCTTGCTCTCATGTCTGGCTCGCTCGCTCTCATATCTTGCTCGCTAGCTTGCTCTCATGTCTGGCTCGCTCGCTCTCATATCTGGCTCGCTCGCTTGCTCTCATGTCTGGCTCGCTCACTCTCATATCTGGCTCGCTCGCTTGCTCTCATGTCTGGCTCCCTCGCTCTCATATCTGGCTCGCTCGCTTGCTCTCATGTCTGGCTCGCTCGCTCTCATATCTGGCTCGCTCGCTTGCTCTCTTGTCTGGTTAGCTCTCTTATCTGGCTCGCCTGCTCTCATATCTGGCTCGCTCACTTGCTCTCATATCTGGCTCGCTCGCTTGCTCTCTTGTCTGACTCGCTCTCTTATCTCGCTCGCTCTCATATCTGGCTCGCTCGCTTGCTCTCATATCTGGCTCGCTCACTTGCTCTCTTGTCTGGCTCGCTCTCTTATCTGGCTCGCTCGCATAACTGGCTCACTCTCTTATCTGGCTCGCTCGCATATCTGGTTCGCTCGATCTCATATCTTTCTCGCTGGCTTGCTCTCATGTCTGGCTCACTCGCTCTCATATCTTGCTCGCTCGCTTGCTCTCATGTCTGTCTCGCTCGCTCTCATATCTGGCTCGCTCGCTTGCTCTCATGTCTGGCTCGCTCGCTCTCATATCTGGCTCGCTCGCTTGCTCTCATGTCTGGCTCGCTCGCTCTCATATCTGGCTCGCTCGCTTGCTCTCTTGTCTGGCTCGCTCTCTTATCTCTCTCGCTCTCATATCTGGCTCGCTCGCTTGCTCTCATATCTGGCTCGCTCTCATATCTTGCTCGCTCGCTTGCTCTCATGTCTGGCTCGCTCGCTCTCATATCTGGCTCGCTCGCTTGCTCTCATGTCTGGCTCGCTCGCTCTGATATCTAGCTCGCTCGCTTGCTCTCATGTCTGGCTCGCTCGCTCTCATATCTGGCTCGCTCGCTTGCTCTCTTGTCTGACTCGCTCTCTTATCTCGCTCGCTCTCATATCTGGCTCGCTCGCTTGCTCTCATATCTGGCTCGCTCACTTGCTCTCTTGTCTGGCTCGCTCTCTTATCTGGCTCGCTCGCATAACTGGCTCACTCTCTTATCTGGCTCGCTCGCATATCTGGTTCGCTCGATCTCATATCTTTCTCGCTGGCTTGCTCTCATGTCTGGCTCACTCGCTCTCATATCTGGCTCGCTCGCTTGCTCTCATGTCTGGCTCACTCGCTCTCATATCTTGCTCGCTCGCTTGCTCTCATGTCTGTCTCGCTCGCTCTCATATCTGGCTCGCTCGCTTGCTCTCATGTCTGGCTCGCTCGCTCTCATATCTGGCTCGCTCGCTTGCTCTCATGTCTGGCTCGCTCGCTCTCATATCTGGCTCGCTCGCTTGCTCTCTTGTCTGGCTCGCTCTCTTATCTCTCTCGCTCTCATATCTGGCTCGCTCGCTTGCTCTCATATCTGGCTCGCTCTCATATCTTGCTCGCTCGCTTGCTCTCTTATCTGGCTCGCTCGCATATCTGGTTCGCTCGATCTCATATCTTTCTCGCTGGCTTGCTCTCATGTCTGGCTCACTCGCTCTCATATCTTGCTCGCTCGCTTGCTCTCATGTCTGGCTCGCTCGCTCTCATATCTGGCTCGCTCGCTTGCTCTCATGTCTGGCTCGCTCGCTCTCATATCTGGCTCGCTCGCTTGCTCTCTTGTCTGGCTCGCTCTCTTATCTCTCTCGCTCTCATATCTGGCTCGCTCGCTTGCTCTCATATCTGGCTCGCTCTCATATCTTGCTCGCTCGCTTGCTCTCATGTCTGGCTCGCTCGCTCTCATATCTGGCTCGCTCGCTTGCTCTCATGTCTGGCTCGCTCGCTCTGATATCTAGCTCGCTCGCTTGCTCTCATGTCTGGCTCGCTCGCTCTCATATCTGGCTCGCTCGCTTGCTCTCTTGTCTGGATCGCTCTCTTATCTGGCTCGCTTGCTCTCATATCTGGCTCGCTCGCTTGCTTTCATATCTGGCTCGCTCGCTTGCTCTCTTGTCTGGCTCGCTCTCTTATCTCGCTCGCTCTCATATCTGTCTCGCTCGCTTGCTCTCATGTCTGGCTCGCTCGCTCTCATATCTTGCTCGCTAGCTTGCTCTCATGTCTGGCTCGCTTGCTCTCATATCTGGCTCGCTCGCTTGCTCTCATGTCTGGCTCGCTCACTCTCATATCTGGCTCGCTCGCTTGCTCTCATGTCTGGCTCCCTCGCTCTCATATCTGGCTCGCTCGCTTGCTCTCATGTCTGGCTCGCTCGCTCTCATATCTGGCTCGCTCGCTTGCTCTCTTGTCTGGTTAGCTCTCTTATCTGGCTCGCTTGCTCTCATATCTGGCTCGCTCGCTTGCTCTCATATCTGGTTTGCTCGCTTGCTCTCTTGTCTGACTCGCTCTCTTATCTCGCTCGCTCTCATATCTGGCTCGCTCGCTTGCTCTCATATCTGGCTCGGTCGCTTGCTCTCATATCTGGCTCGCTCGCTTGCTCTCATATCTGGCTCACTCACTTGCTCTCTTGTCTGGCTCACTCTCTTATCTGGCTCGCTCGCTCGCATAACTGGCTTGCTGGCTTGCTCTCATCTGGCTCGCTCGCTTGCTCTCATGTCTGGCTCGCTCGCTCTCATATCTGGCTCGCTCGCTTGCTCTTATGTCTGGCTCGATCGCTCTCATATCTATCTCGCTCGCTTGCTCTCATGTCTGGCTCGCTTGCTCTCATGTCTGGCTCACTCGCTCTCATATCTGGCTCGCTCGCTTCCTCTCATGTCTGGCTCGCTCGCTCTCATATCTTGCTCGCTCGCTTGCTCTCGTGTCTGGCTCGCTCGCTTGCTCTCATGTCTGGCTCACTCACTCTCATATCTGGCTCGCTCGCTTGTTCTCATGTCTGGCTCGATCGCTCTCATATCTGGCTTGCTCGCTTGCTCTCATGTCTGGCTCGCTTGCTCTCATATCTGGCTCGCTCGCTTGCTTTTATGTCTGGCTCGATCGCTCTCATATCTATCTCGCTCGCTTGCTCTCATGTCTGGCTCGCTTGCTCTCATGTCTGGCTCACTCGCTCTCATATCTGGCTCGCTCGCTTGCTCTCATGTCTGGCTCGCTCACTCTCATATCTGGCTCGCTCGCTCGCATATCTGGCTCGCTCGCTTGCTCTCTTGTCTGGCTCACTCTCTTATCTGGCTCGCTCGCTTGCTCTCATGTCTGGCTCGCTCACTCTCATATCTTGCTCGCTCGCTCACTCTCATATCTTGCTCGCTCGCTTGCTCTCTTGTCTGGCTCGCTCTCTTATCTCGCTCGCTCTCATATCTGGCTCGCTCGCTTGCTCTCATATCTGGCTCGCTCACTTGCTCTCATATCTGGCTCGCTCACTTGCTCTCTTGTCTGGCTCGCTCTCTTATCTGGCTCGCTCGCTCGCATAACTGGCTCGCTCGCTTGCTCATCTGGCTCGCTCGCTTGCTCTCATGTCTGGCTCGCTCGCTCTCATATCTGGCTCGCTCGCTTGCTCTCATATCTGGCTCGCTCGCTTGCTCTCTTGTCTGGCTCGCTCTCTTATCTCGCTCGCTCTCATATCTTGCTCGCTCGCTCGCTCTCATATCTGGCTTGCTCGCTTGCTCTCATATCTGGCTCGCTCACTTGCTCTCTTGTCTGGCTCGCTCTCTTATCTGACTTGCTCGCATATCTGGCTCGCTCGATCTCATATCTTGCTCGCTCGCTTGCTCTCATGTCTGGCTCACTCGCTCTCATATCTTGCTCGCTCGCTTGCTCTCATGTCTGGCTCGCTCGCTCTCATATCTTGCTCGCTCGCTTGCTCTCATGTCTGGCTCGCTCGCTCTCATATCTGGCTCGCTCGCTTGCTCTCATGTCTGGCTCGCTCACTCTCATATCTGGCTCGCTCGCTTGCTCTCATGTCTGGCTCCCTCGCTCTCATATCTGGCTCGCTCGCTTGCTCTCATGTCTGGCTCGCTCGCTCTCATATCTTGCTCGCTCGCTTGCTCTCTTGTCTGGTTAGCTCTCTTATCTGGCTCGCTTGCTCTCATATCTGGCTCGCTCACTTGCTCTCATATCTGGCTCGCTCGCTTGCTCTCTTGTCTGACTCGCTCTCTTATCTCGCTCGCTCTCATATCTGGCTCGCTCGCTTGCTCTCATATCTGGCTCGCTCACTTGCTCTCTTGTCTGGCTCGCTCTCTTATCTGGCTCGCTCGCATAACTGGCTCACTCTCTTATCTGGCTCGCTCGCATATCTGGTTCGCTCGATCTCATATCTTTCTCGCTGGCTTGCTCTCATGTCTGGCTCACTCGCTCTCATATCTGGCTCGCTCGCTTGCTCTCATGTCTGGCTCACTCGCTCTCATATCTTGCTCGCTCGCTTGCTCTCATGTCTGTCTCGCTCGCTCTCATATCTGGCTCGCTCGCTTGCTCTCATGTCTGGCTCGCTCGCTCTCATATCTGGCTCGCTCGCTTGCTCTCATGTCTGGCTCGCTCGCTCTCATATCTGGCTCGCTCGCTTGCTCTCTTGTCTGGCTCGCTCTCTTATCTCTCTCGCTCTCATATCTGGCTCGCTCGCTTGCTCTCATATCTGGCTCGCTCTCATATCTTGCTCGCTCGCTTGCTCTCATGTCTGGCTCGCTCGCTCTCATATCTGGCTCGCTCGCTTGCTATCATGTCTGGCTCGCTCGCTCTGATATCTAGCTCGCTCGCTTGCTCTCATGTCTGGCTCGCTCGCTCTCATATCTGGCTCGCTCGCTTGCTCTCTTGTCTGGTTCGCTCTCTTATCTGGCTCGCTTGCTCTCATATCTGGCTCGCTCGCTTGCTTTCATATCTGGCTCGCTCGCTTGCTCTCTTGTCTGGCTCGCTCTCTTATCTCGCTCGCTCTCATATCTGGCTCGCTCGCTTGCTCTCATATCTGGCTCGCTCGCTTGCTCTCATATCTGGCTCGCTCACTTGCTCTCTTGTCTGGCTCGCTCTCTTATCTGACTTGCTCGCATATCTGGCTCGCTCGATCTCATATCTTGCTCGCTCGCTTGCTCTCATGTCTGGCTCACTCGCTCTCATATCTGGCTCGCTTGCTTGCTCTCTTGTCTGGCTCGCTCGCTCTCATATCTTGCTCTCTCGCTTGCTCTTATGTCTGGCTCGCTCGCTCTCATATCTGGCTCGCTCGCTTGATCTCATGTCTGGCTCGCTCGCTCTCATATCTGGCTCGCTCGCTTGCTCTTATGTCTGGCTCGATCGCTCTCATATCTATCTCGCTCGCTTGCTCTCATGTCTGGCTCGCTTGCTCTCATATCTGGCTCGCTCACTTGCTCTCATGTCTGGCTCGCTCACTCTCATATCTTCCTCGCTCGCTTGCTCTCATGTCTGGCTCGCTCGCTCTCATATCTGGCTCGCTCGCTTGCTCTCATGTCTGGCTCGCTCGCTCTCATATCTGGCTCGCTCGCTTGCTCTCTTGTCTGGTTCGCTCTCTTATCTGGCTCGCTCTCATGTCTTGCTCGCTCGCTTGCTCATATGTCTGACTCGCTTTCATATCTGGCTCGCTCGCTTGCTCTCATGTCTGGCTCGCTCGCTCTCATATCTGGCTCGCTCGCTTGCTCTCAAATCTGGCTCGCTCGCTTGCTCTCTTGTCTGGCTCGCTCTCTTATCTCGCTCGCTCTCATATCTGGCTCGCTCGCTTGCTCTCATATCTGGCTCGCTCGCTTGCTCTCATATCTGGCTCGCTCACTTGCTCTCTTGTCTGGCTTGCTCTCTTATCTGACTTGCTCGCATTTCTGGCTCGCTCGATCTCATATCTTGCTCGCTCGCTTGCTCTCATGCCTGGCTCACTCGCTTTCATATCTGGCTCGCTTGCTCTCATGTCTGGCTCGCTCGCTCTCATATCTTGCTCGCTAGCTTGCTCTCATGTCTGGCTCGCTCGCTCTCATATCTGGCTCTCTCGCTTGCTCTCATGTCTGGCTCGCTCACTCTCACATCTGGCTCGCTCGCTTTCTCTCATGTCTGGCTCCCTCGCTCTCATATCTGGCTCGCTCGCTTGCTCTCATGTCTGTCTCGCTCTCATATCTGGCTCGCTCGCTTGCTCTCTTGTCTGGTTCGCTCTCTTATCTGACTCGCTTGCTCTCATATCTGGCTCGCTCGCTTGCTCTCATATCTAGCTCGCTTGCTCTCTTGTCTGGCTTGCTCTCTTTTCTCGCTCGCTCTCATATCTGGCTCGCTCGCTTGCTCTCATATCTGGCTCGCTCGCTTGCTCTCATATCTGGCTCGCTCACTTGCTCTCTTGTCTGGCTCGCTCTCTTATCTGGCTCGCTCGCTCACATAACTGGCTCGCTCGCTTGCTCTCATCTGGCTTGCTCGCTTGCTCTCATGTCTGGCTCGCTCGCTCTCATATCTGGCTCGCTCGCTTGCTCTCATGTCTGGCTCCCTCGCTCTCATATCTGGCTCGCTCGCTTGCTCTAATGTCTGTCTCGCTCGCTCACATATCTGGCTCGCTCGCTTGCTCTCATGTCTGGCTCGCTCGCTCTCATATCTGGCTCGCTCGCTTGCTCTCTTGTCTGGTTCGCTCTCTTATCTGGCTCGCTTGCTCTCATATCTGGCTCGCTCGCTTGCTCTCATATCTGGCTCGCTCGCTTGCTCTCTTGTCTGGCTCGCTCTCTTATCTCGCTCGCTCTCATATCTGGCTCGCTCGCTTGCTCTCATATCTGGCTCGCTCGCTTGCTCTCATATCTGGCTCACTCACTTGCTCTCTTGTCTGGCTCGCTCTCTTATCTGGCTCGCTCGCTCGCATAACTGGCTCGCTGGCTTGCTCTCATCTGGCTCGCTCGCTTGCTCTCATGTCTGGCTCGCTCGCTCTCATATCTATCTCGCTCGCTTGCTCTCATGTCTGGCTCGCTTGCTCTCATGTCTGGCTTACTCGCTCTCATATCTGGCTTGCTCGCTTCCTCTCATGTCTGGCTCGCTCGCTCTCATATCTTGCTCGCTCGCTTGCTCTCGTGTCTGGCTCGCTCGCTTGCTCTCATGTCTGGCTCACTCACTCTCATATCTGGCTCGCTCGCTTGTTCTCATGTCTGGCTCGATCGCTCTCATATCTGGCTTGCTCGCTTGCTCTCATATCTGGCTCGCTCGTTTGCTTTTATGTCTGGCTCGATCGCTCTCATATCTATCTCGCTCGCTTGCTCTCATGTCTGGCTCGCTTGCTCTCATGTCTGGCTCACTCGCTCTCATATCAGGCTCGCTCGCTTGCTCTCATGTCTGGCTCGCTCACTCTCATATCTGGCTCGCTCGCTTGTTCTCATGTCTGGCTCGATCGCTCTCATATCTGGCTTGCTCGCTTGCTCTCATATCTGGCTCGCTCGCTTGCTTTTATGTCTGGCTCGATCGCTCTCATATCTATCTCGCTCGCTTGCTCTCATGTCTGGCTCGCTTGCTCTCATGTCTGGCTCACACGCTCTCACATCTGGCTCGCTCGCTTGCTCTCTTGTCTGGCTCGCTCTCTTATCTGGTTTTCTCTCACATCAGGCTCGCTTGCTTGCTCTCATATCTGGCTCGCTCGCTGGCTCTCTTGTCTGGCACGCTCTTTTATCTGGCTCGCTCGCTCTCATGTCTGGCTCGCTCGCTCTCATATCTGGCTCGCTCGCTTGCTCTCTTGTCTGGCTCTCTCTCTTTTCTGGCTCGCTCTCACATCTGGCTCGCTCGCTTGCTCTCATATCTGGCTCGCTCGCTTGCTCTCATGTCTGGCTCGCTCGAACTCATATCTGGCTCGTTCGCTTTCTCTCATGTCTGTCTCGCTCGCTTTCATATCTGGCTCGCTCCCTTGCGCTCTTGTTTGGTTCGCTCTCTTATCTGGCTCGCTCTCATATCTGGCTTGCTCGCTTGCTCTCATATCTGGCTCGCTCGCTTGCTCTCATGTCTGGCTCGCTCGCACTCATATCTGGCTCGCTCGCTTTCTCTCATGTCTGTCTCGCTCGCTCTCATATCTGGCTCGCTCCCTTGCGCTCTTGTCTGGTTGGCTCTCTTATCTGGCTCGCTCTCATATCTGGCTTGCTCGCTTGCTCTCATATCTGGCTCGCTCGCTTGCTCTCATGTCTGGCTCGCTCGCTCTCATATCTGGCTCGCTCGCTTGCTCTCATATCTGGCTCGCTCGCTTGCTCTCTGGTCTGGCTCGCTTTCTTATCTGGCTCGCTCGCTCTCATATCTGGCTCGCTCGCTTGCGCTCATGTATGGCTCGCTCTCATATCTGGCTCGCTCGCTTGCTCTCATGTCTGGCTCGCTCGCTCTCATGTCTGGCTCGCTCGCTTTCTCTCATGTCTGTCTCGCTTGCTCTCATATCTGGCTCGCTCGCTTGCGCTCTTATCTTGTTCACTCTATTATCTGGCACGCTCTCATATCTGCCTTACTCGCTTGGTCTCAGATCTGGCTCGCTCGCTTGCTCTCATGTCTGGCTCGCTCGCACTCATATCTGGCTCGCTCACTTTCTCTCATGTCTGTCTCGCTCGCTCTCATATCTGGCTCGCTCGCTTGCGCTCTTGTCTGGTTTGCTCTCTTATCTTGCTCGCTCTCATATCTGGCTTGCTCGCTTGCTCTCATATCTGGCTCGCTCGCTTAATCTCATGTCTGGCTCGCTCGCTCTCATATCTGGCTCGCTCACTTGCTCTCATATCTGACTCGCTTGCTTGCTCTCTTGTCTGGCTCACTTTCTTATCTGGCTCCCTCGCTCTCATATCTGGCTCGCTCGCTTGCTCTCATGTCTGGCTCGCTCGCTCTCATATCTGGCTCGCTCGCTTGCTCTCTTGTCTGGTTAGCTCTCTTATCTGGCTCGCTTGCTCTCATATCTGGCTCGCTCGCTTGCTCTCATATCTGGTTTGCTCGCTTGCTCTCTTGTCTGACTCGCTCTCTTATCTCGCTCGCTCTCATATCTGGCTCGCTCGCTTGCTCTCATATCTGGCTCGCTCGCTTGCTCTCATATCTGGCTCGCTCGCTTGCTCTCATATCTGGCTCACTCACTTGCTCTCTTGTCTGGCTCACTCTCTTATCTGGCTCGCTCGCTCGCATAACTGGCTTGCTGGCTTGCTCTCATCTGGCTCGCTCGCTTGCTCTCATGTCTGGCTCGCTCGCTCTCATATCTGGCTCGCTCGCTTGCTCTTATGTCTGGCTCGATCGCTCTCATATCTATCTCGCTCGCTTGCTCTCATGTCTGGCTCGCTTGCTCTCATGTCTGGCTCACTCGCTCTCATATCTGGCTCGCTCGCTTCCTCTCATGTCTGGCTCGCTCGCTCTCATATCTTGCTCGCTCGCTTGCTCTCGTGTCTGGCTCGCTCGCTTGCTCTCATGTCTGGCTCACTCACTCTCATATCTGGCTCGCTCGCTTGTTCTCATGTCTGGCTCGATCGCTCTCATATCTGGCTTGCTCGCTTGCTCTCATGTCTGGCTCGCTTGCTCTCATATCTGGCTCGCTCGCTTGCTTTTATGTCTGGCTCGATCGCTCTCATATCTATCTCGCTCGCTTGCTCTCATGTCTGGCTCGCTTGCTCTCATGTCTGGCTCACTCGCTCTCATATCTGGCTCGCTCGCTTGCTCTCATGTCTGGCTCGCTCACTCTCATATCTGGCTCGCTCGCTCGCATATCTGGCTCGCTCGCTTGCTCTCTTGTCTGGCTCACTCTCTTATCTGGCTCGCTCGCTTGCTCTCATGTCTGGCTCGCTCACTCTCATATCTTGCTCGCTCGCTCACTCTCATATCTTGCTCGCTCGCTTGCTCTCTTGTCTGGCTCGCTCTCTTATCTCGCTCGCTCTCATATCTGGCTCGCTCGCTTGCTCTCATATCTGGCTCGCTCACTTGCTCTCATATCTGGCTCGCTCACTTGCTCTCTTGTCTGGCTCGCTCTCTTATCTGGCTCGCTCGCTCGCATAACTGGCTCGCTCGCTTGCTCATCTGGCTCGCTCGCTTGCTCTCATGTCTGGCTCGCTCGCTCTCATATCTGGCTCGCTCGCTTGCTCTCATATCTGGCTCGCTCGCTTGCTCTCTTGTCTGGCTCGCTCTCTTATCTCGCTCGCTCTCATATCTTGCTCGCTCGCTCGCTCTCATATCTGGCTTGCTCGCTTGCTCTCATATCTGGCTCGCTCACTTGCTCTCTTGTCTGGCTCGCTCTCTTATCTGACTTGCTCGCATATCTGGCTCGCTCGATCTCATATCTTGCTCGCTCGCTTGCTCTCATGTCTGGCTCGCTTGCTCTCTTGTCTGACTCGCTCTCTTATCTCGCTCGCTCTCATATCTGGCTCGCTCGCTTGCTCTCATATCTGGCTCGCTCACTTGCTCTCTTGTCTGGCTCGCTCTCTTATCTGGCTCGCTCGCATAACTGGCTCACTCTCTTATCTGGCTCGCTCGCATATCTGGTTCGCTCGATCTCATATCTTTCTCGCTGGCTTGCTCTCATGTCTGGCTCACTCGCTCTCATATCTGGCTCGCTCGCTTGCTCTCATGTCTGGCTCACTCGCTCTCATATCTTGCTCGCTCGCTTGCTCTCATGTCTGTCTCGCTCGCTCTCATATCTGGCTCGCTCGCTTGCTCTCATGTCTGGCTCGCTCGCTCTCATATCTGGCTCGCTCGCTTGCTCTCATGTCTGGCTCGCTCGCTCTCATATCTGGCTCGCTCGCTTGCTCTCTTGTCTGGCTCGCTCTCTTATCTCTCTCGCTCTCATATCTGGCTCGCTCGCTTGCTCTCATATCTGGCTCGCTCTCATATCTTGCTCGCTCGCTTGCTCTCATGTCTGGCTCGCTCGCTCTCATATCTGGCTCGCTCACTTGCTCTCATGTCTGGCTCGCTCGCTCTGATATCTAGCTCGCTCGCTTGCTCTCATGTCTGGCTCGCTCGCTCTCATATCTGGCTCGCTCGCTTGCTCTCTTGTCTGGTTCGCTCTCTTATCTGGCTCGCTTGCTCTCATATCTGGCTCGCTCGCTTGCTTTCATATCTGGCTCGCTCGCTTGCTCTCTTGTCTGGCTCGCTCTCTTATCTCGCTCGCTCTCATATCTGGCTCGCTCGCTTGCTCTCATATCTGGCTCGCTCGCTTGCTCTCATATCTGGCTCGCTCACTTGCTCTCTTGTCTGGCTCGCTCTCTTATCTGACTTGCTCGCATATCTGGCTCGCTCGATCTCATATCTTGCTCGCTCGCTTGCTCTCATGTCTGGCTCACTCGCTCTCATATCTGGCTCGCTTGCTTGCTCTCTTGTCTGGCTCGCTCGCTCTCATATCTTGCTCTCTCGCTTGCTCTTATGTCTGGCTCGCTCGCTCTCATATCTGGCTCGCTCGCTTGATCTCATGTCTGGCTCGCTCGCTCTCATATCTGGCTCGCTCGCTTGCTCTTATGTCTGGCTCGATCGCTCTCATATCTATCTCGCTCGCTTGCTCTCATGTCTGGCTCGCTTGCTCTCATATCTGGCTCGCTCACTTGCTCTCATGTCTGGCTCGCTCACTCTCATATCTTCCTCGCTCGCTTGCTCTCATGTCTGGCTCGCTCGCTCTCATATCTGGCTCGCTCGCTTGCTCTCATGTCTGGCTCGCTCGCTCTCATATCTGGCTCGCTCACTTGCTCTCTTGTCTGGTTCGCTCTCTTATCTGGCTCGCTCTCATGTCTTGCTCGCTCGCTTGCTCATATGTCTGACTCGCTTTCATATCTGGCTCGCTCGCTTGCTCTCATGTCTGGCTCGCTCGCTCTCATATCTGGCTCGCTCGCTTGCTCTCAAATCTGGCTCGCTCGCTTGCTCTCTTGTCTGGCTCGCTCTCTTATCTCGCTCGCTCTCATATCTGGCTCGCTCGCTTGCTCTCATATCTGGCTCGCTCGCTTGCTCTCATATCTGGCTCGCTCACTTGCTCTCTTGTCTGGCTTGCTCTCTTATCTGACTTGCTCGCATTTCTGGCTCGCTCGATCTCATATCTTGCTCGCTCGCTTGCTCTCATGCCTGGCTCACTCGCTTTCATATCTGGCTCGCTTGCTCTCATGTCTGGCTCGCTCGCTCTCATATCTTGCTCGCTAACTTGCTCTCATGTCTGGCTCACTCGCTCTCATATCTGGCTCTCTCGCTTGCTCTCATGTCTGGCTCGCTCACTCTCACATCAGGCTCGCTCGCTTTCTCTCATGTCTGGCTCCCTCGCTCTCATATCTGGCTCGCTCGCTTGCTCTCATGTCTGTCTCGCTCTCATATCTGGCTCGCTCGCTTGCTCTCTTGTCTGGTTCGCTCTCTTATCTGACTCGCTTGCTCTCATATCTGGCTCGCTCGCTTGCTCTCATATCTAGCTCGCTTGCTCTCTTGTCTGGCTTGCTCTCTTTTCTCGCTCGCTCTCATATCTGGCTCGCTCGCTTGCTCTCATATCTTGCTCGCTCGCTTGCTCTCATATCTGGCTCGCTCACTTGCTCTCTTGTCTGGCTCGCTCTCTTATCTGGCTCGCTCGCTCACATAACTGGCTCGCTCGCTTGCTCTCATCTGGCTTGCTCGCTTGCTCTCATGTCTGGCTCGCTCGCTCTCATATCTGGCTCGCTCGCTTGCTCTCATGTCTGGCTCCCTCGCTCTCATATCTGGCTCGCTCGCTTGCTCTAATGTCTGTCTCGCTCGCTCACATATCTGGCTCGCTCGCTTGCTCTCATGTCTGGCTCGCTCGCTCTCATATCTGGCTCGCTCGCTTGCTCTCTTGTCTGGTTCGCTCTCTTATCTGGCTCGCTTGCTCTCATATCTGGCTCGCTCGCTTGCTCTCATATCTGGCTCGCTCGCTTGCTCTCTTGTCTGGCTCGCTCTCTTATCTCGCTCGCTCTCATATCTGGCTCGCTCGCTTGCTCTCATATCTGGCTCGCTCGCTTGCTCTCATATCTGGCTCACTCACTTGCTCTCTTGTCTGGCTCGCTCTCTTATCTGGCTCGCTCGCTCGCATAACTGGCTCGCTGGCTTGCTCTCATCTGGCTCGCTCGCTTGCTCTCATGTCTGGCTCGCTCGCTCTCATATCTATCTCGCTCGCTTGCTCTCATGTCTGGCTCGCTTGCTCTCATGTCTGGCTTACTCGCTCTCATATCTGGCTCGCTCGCTTCCTCTCATGTCTGGCTCGCTCGCTCTCATATCTTGCTCGCTCGCTTGCTCTCGTGTCTGGCTCGCTCGCTTGCTCTCATGTCTGGCTCACTCACTCTCATATCTGGCTCGCTCGCTTGTTCTCATGTCTGGCTCGATCGCTCTCATATCTGGCTTGCTCGCTTGCTCTCATATCTGGCTCGCTCGCTTGCTTTTATGTCTGGCTCGATCGCTCTCATATCTATCTCGCTCGCTTGCTCTCATGTCTGGCTCGCTTGCTCTCATGTCTGGCTCACTCGCTCTCATATCAGGCTCGCTCGCTTGCTCTCATGTCTGGCTCGCTCACTCTCATATCTGGCTCGCTCGCTTGTTCTCATGTCTGGCTCGATCGCTCTCATATCTGGCTTGCTCGCTTGCTCTCATATCTGGCTCGCTCGCTTGCTTTTATGTCTGGCTCGATCGCTCTCATATCTATCTCGCTCGCTTGCTCTCATGTCTGGCTCGCTTGCTCTCATGTCTGGCTCACTCGCTCTCACATCTGGCTCGCTCGCTTGCTCTCTTGTCTGGCTCGCTCTCTTATCTGGTTTTCTCTCACATCAGGCTCGCTTGCTTGCTCTCATATCTGGCTCGCTCGCTGGCTCTCTTGTCTGGCACGCTCTTTTATCTGGCTCGCTCGCTCTCATGTCTGGCTCGCTCGCTCTCATATCTGGCTCGCTCGCTTGCTCTCTTGTCTGGCTCTCTCTCTTTTCTGGCTCGCTCTCACATCTGGCTCGCTCGCTTGCTCTCATATCTGGCTAGCTCGCTTGCTCTCATGTCTGGCTCGCTCGAACTCATATCTGGCTCGTTCGCTTTCTCTCATGTCTGTCTCGCTCGCTTTCATATCTGGCTCGCTCCCTTGCGCTCTTGTTTGGTTCGCTCTCTTATCTGGCTCGCTCTCATATCTGGCTTGCTCGCTTGCTCTCATATCTGGCTCGCTCGCTTGCTCTCATGTCTGGCTCGCTCGCACTCATATCTGGCTCGCTCGCTTTCTCTCATGTCTGTCTCGCTCGCTCTCATATCTGGCTCGCTCCCTTGCGCTCTTGTCTGGTTGGCTCTCTTATCTGGCTCGCTCTCATATCTGGCTTGCTCGCTTGCTCTCATATCTGGCTCGCTCGCTTGCTCTCATGTCTGGCTCGCTCGCTCTCATATCTGGCTCGCTCGCTTGCTCTCATATCTGGCTCGCTCGCTTGCTCTCTGGTCTGGCTCGCTTTCTTATCTGGCTCGCTCGCTCTCATATCTGGCTCGCTCGCTTGCGCTCATGTATGGCTCGCTCTCATATCTGGCTCGCTCGCTTGCTCTCATGTCTGGCTCGCTCGCTCTCATGTCTGGCTCGCTCGCTTTCTCTCATGTCTGTCTCGCTTGCTCTCATATCTGGCTCGCTCGCTTGCGCTCTTATCTTGTTCACTCTATTATCTGGCACGCTCTCATATCTGGCTTACTCGCTTGGTCTCAGATCTGGCTCGCTCGCTTGCTCTCATGTCTGGCTCGCTCGCACTCATATCTGGCTCGCTCACTTTCTCTCATGTCTGTCTCGCTCGCTCTCATATCTGGCTTGCTCGCTTGCGCTCTTGTCTGGTTTGCTCTCTTATCTTGCTCGCTCTCATATCTGGCTTGCTCGCTTGCTCTCATATCTGGCTCGCTCGCTTAATCTCATGTCTGGCTCGCTCGCTCTCATATCTGGCTCGCTCACTTGCTCTCATATCTGACTCGCTTGCTTGCTCTCTTGTCTGGCTCACTTTGCTTGCTCTCTTGTCTGGCTCACTTGCTCTTTTTGAGTGTTGCTGTGTAAGAGGGGGCGTGAAAGAGGAGTTTCAAAAACTGTGATTATCTGTTGTGCGGAGTGAATCTGTGGAGTGGGTGCGACTGCCTATAGCCCACATTCTTATTTTGGGTAAGTTTTTCTCTTTTGCACATAGTGGGATAACTGTTAGAGTTTAAACACCCTTTTTCATTTTTTTTTTTTTTTTCTCTGTTCCACCTCTAGGGGGAGGAGGAGTAGATTGGGCACAGGTGTATAAATCTTAGCTTGGGACTCTTATTGAGAGCTTGCTCTTTTTGAGTGTTGTTATGTAAGAGGGGGCGTGAAAGAGGAGTTTCAAAAACTGGAGTTTGAAAGCAGGAGGTTGAGATCGCTGTGAGTTTTCATTTTTGAACCCACAAGGTCTACAAAAAATTTTAAGTGTCATTTTGACTGTCTGTTTTTTTTTTGTGAAATCCCCATAATTAGATGGCCTCCATGTTGGAAAATGCAGTCCAATGTACATCCTGTTCAATGTATGCAATCCTTGAACAACAGTTTGAGGGTGCATATTGTTGTGCGAGATGTGTGCTAGTTGTCCGTTTGGAAGCCCAGATCCTGCATCTAGAGGGGCGACTGGCAACAATGAGAAGCATTAACAACATGGAGAGGAGTCTCCTGCTCACTGAGCAGGCACTCTCGGGAATAGAGGTGGGGGAGGACAGTGGGACGGAGTTGCAGGACAGTCAGGCAGTTAGCTGGGTTACAGTTAGAAAGAGGGGTAGGGGAAAAAGTGTCAGGGAGGCTAGTCCTGAACTGGCACACCCCAACAAGTTTGCCCGCTTGGCAGATGAGGGGGATGCCATTACAGAGCTAGCAGAACTGCAGCAGGATACCGCCTCTGACCGCCAGGGGGGTGTCTGCTCCAGTAAGGAGGGAGGGAGGAGTACAGGGCAGGCCAGACAGGTACTAGTGGTGGGGGACTCAATTATTAGGGGGACAGACAGGGCAATCTGTCACAAAGACCGGGATCGCCGAACAGTGTGCTGTCTGCCTGGCGCACGAGTTCGGCACATCGCGGATCGGGTTGACAGGTTGTTGGGCGGGGCTGGAGAGGACCCAGCAGTCATGGTACATATTGGCACCAATGACAAAGTAAGAGGTAGGTGGAGTGTCCTTAAAAATGATTTCAGGGACTTAGGCCGCAAGCTTAAGGCAAGGACCTCCAAGGTAGTCTTTTCTGAAATACTACCAGTACCACGAGCCGCACCAGAGAGGCAGCGGGAGATCAGGGAGGTAAACAAGTGGCTCAGAAGCTGGTGTAGGAAGGAAGGGTTTGGGTTCATGGAGAACTGGGCTGACTTCGCTGTCGGTTACCGGCTCTACCGTAGGGACGGGCTGCACCTCAATGGGGAGGGTGCAGCTTTGCTTGGGGAGAAGATGGCTAGAAGGGTGGAGGAGTGTTTAAACTAGGGACTTGGGGGGAGGGAACCTACAGCAAAGAGGGGGAAGATAGTGTAGATAGAGAGGTGGGAATTATAAATGTACCTGGGGGTGGAGCGGAGGGAGGGGTTAGAATAGTTAATAGGAATAGGCTTCATAGGAAAATAAAACTTACACCCTTGAATCCCATTAACCCCAATAACATAAAGGATGGAAATGTAAAGTGTATGTTCACAAATGCCAGAAGCCTAGCAAATAAAATGGGGGAGCTTGAGGCCTTGATACTGGAGGAACATATTGATATAGTTGGGGTCACTGAGACATGGCTGGACTCCTCGCATGACTGGGCTGTCAATCTGCAGGGGTTTACATTGTTTCGCAAGGACAGAACGAACAGAAAAGGTGGTGGAGTCTGTCTGTATGTAAGAAGTGGTATGAAAGTCAGTGTGAACGATGCCATAGTGTGTGATGATTCTGAGGATGTGGAATCATTGTGGGTAGAATTACAAAAGGAGGGAAATACTGAAAAAATAATATTTGGGGTAATCTACAGACCCCCTAATATCACTGAAGAGATAGAAGTTCGGCTTCATAAACAAATAGAGAGGGCCGCCCGGGCAGGTACAGTGGTAATAATGGGAGATTTTAACTATCCAGATATAGATTGGGGTCCGGGGTTGGCTAAAACTACAAAGGGGCGACAATTCCTAAATTTATTGCAGGATAATTTTATGGGCCAGTTTGTGGAGGACCCAACAAGAAGTGATGCCTTGTTGGATCTGATCATTTCCAACAACGCAGAGCTGGTTGGTAATGTAACTGTGCGGGGAAACCTTGGTAATAGCGACCACAATATAGTTACTTTTGACTTAAAATGTAGAAAACAAAGACAGGCGGGGAAGGCAAAAACATATAACTTTAAAAAGGCAAATTTCCCTGGGCTGAGGGCTGCACTACAGGACATAGACTGGGGGGAGGTGTTCTCAAATACTGATACAGAAGGTAAATGGGACATCTTTAAATTAACTCTAAATAACTATACAGCTAAATATATACCAAAGGGGAACAAATATAAACGATTGAAACTAAATCCTACATGGCTGACACATGATGTTAAAAGAGCAATAAACAGCAAAAAAATAGCCTTCAAAAAATACAAATCTGATGGGTCAGCGATAACATTTAAACAGTACAAGGAGCTTAATAAAATCTGTAAAAATGTAATAAAAACAGCAAAAATTCAAAATGAGAGACAGGTGGCCAAAGAAAGCAAAACTAATCCTAAATATTTTTTTAGATATATAAATGCAAAAAAACCAAGGACAGAGCATGTAGGACCCCTTAATAATGATAATGGGGAGGTTGTCACAGGCGATCAAGAGAAGGCGGAGCTACTGAATGGGTTCTTTAGTTCTGTATACACTATGGAAAAAGGAGCTGACATTGGCCAGGTCAGTGCTGGTAACACATCATGTAATGTACTGAACTGGCTTAATGTAGAGATGGTACAAGGTAAGTTAAGTGATATAAATGTAAGCAAATCCCCAGGACCGGATGGACTACACCCAAGAGTTCTTAGAGAGGTAAGTTCAGTAATATCTGTACCCCTGTTCATGATATTTAGAGATTCTCTGGTGTCTGGTATTGTGCCAAGGGACTGGCGCAAGGCGAATGTGGTGCCAATCTTCAAAAAGGGCTCTAGGTCTTCCCCAGGAAACTATAGACCGGTAAGTTTAACGTGCATTGTGGGTAAATTGTTTGAAGGACTTATAAGGGATTACATACAGGAATACATAGGGGATAATTGTATTATAAGTGATAGCCAGCATGGGTTTACTAAGGATAGAAGTTGTCAAACCAATCTAATTTGCTTTTATGAAGAGGTGAGTAGAAGCCTTGACAGAGGAATGGCTGTGGATATAGTGTTTCTGGATTTTGCTAAAGCATTTGATACTGTCCCTCATAGACGTCTGACAGGTAAGTTAAGGTCTTTGGGTTTGGAAATTTTAGTTTGTAACTGGATTGAACACTGGCTCATGGATCGTACCCAGAGAGTGGTGGTCAATGATTCGTACTCTGATTGGTCCCCGGTTATTAGTGGTGTACCCCAAGGTTCAGTACTGGGACCGCTGTTGTTTAATTTATTTATCAATGATATAGAGGATGGTATTAACAGCTCTGTTTCTATCTTTGCAGATGACACCAAGCTTTGTAGCACAGTACAGTCTATAGAGGATGTGCATAAGTTACAAGATGACTTGGATAGACTAAGTGTCTGGGCATCCACTTGGCAAATGAGGTTCAATGTGGATAAATGTAAAGTTATGCATCTGGGTACTAATAACCTGCATGCATCGTATGTCTTAGGGGGGATTAAACTGGCAGAGTCACTGGTAGAGAAGGATCTGGGTGTACTTGTAGATCACAGACTACAGAATAGCATGCAATGTCAGGCTGCTGCTTCCAAAGCCGGCAGGATATTGTCATGTATCAAAAGAGGCATGGACTCAAGGGACAGGGACATAATACTCCCCCTTTATAAAGCATTGGTACGGCCTCACCTGGAATATGCTGTTCAGTTTTGGTCACCTGTCCATAAAAGGGACACTGCGGAGTTGGAAAGGGTGCAGAGACGCGCGACTAAACTAATATGGGGCATGGAACATCTTAGCTATGAGGAGCGATTAAAGGAGTTACAATTGTTTAGTCTTGAGAAGAGACGTTTAAGGGGGGATATGATAAACGTATATAAGTATATTAATGGCCCATACAAAAAATATGGAGAAAAACTGTTCCAGGTTAAACCCCCCCAAAGGACGAGGGGGCACTCCCTCCGTCTGGAGAAAAAAAAGTTTAGTCTCAAGGGGCGACACGCCTTCTTTACCGTGAGGACTGTGAATTTATGGAACGGTCTACCTCAGGAACTGGTCACAGCAGGAACAATTAACAGCTTTAAAACAGGATTAGATACATTCCTGGAACAAAATAAGATTAATGCTTATGAAGAAATATAAAATCTCATCCCTTCCCCAATATCGCGCCACACCCCTACCCCTTAATTCCCTGGTTGAACTTGATGGACATATGTCTTTTTTCGACCGTACTAACTATGTAACTATGTAACTTTCTTATCTGGTTCGCTCGCTCGCAAATCTGGCTCGCTCGCTCTCATATTTGGCTCGCTCGCTTGCGCTCATTTATGGCTCGCTCTCATATCTGGCTCGCTCGCTTGCTCTCATGTCTGGCTCGCTCGCTCTCATATCTGGTTCGCTCACTTGCTCTCTTGTCTGGCTCGCTCGTTCTCATATCTGGCTCACTCGCTTGCTCTCATATCTGTCTCGCTCGCTTGCTCTCATGTATGGCTCGCTCGCCCTCATATCTGTCTCGCTCGCTTGCTCTCTTGTCTGGTTTGCTCGCTTCTTCTTGTCTTGCTCTCTCTTATCTGGCTCGCTCGCATATCTGGCTCGCTCGCTCTCACATCTGGCTCGCTCGCTTGCTCTCATATCTGGCTCGCTCGCTTGCTCTCTTGTCTGGCTCGCTCTATTATCTGGTTTGCTCTCACATCTGTCTCGCTCGCTTGCTCTCATATCTTGCTCGCTCGCTGGCTCTCTTGTCTGTCTCACTCTCTTATCTGGCTCGCTCGCTCTCATATCTGGCTCGCTCGCTTGCTGTCTTGTCTGGCTCACTCTCTTTTCTGGCTCACTCTCACATCTGGCTCGCTCGCTTGCTCTCTTGTCCGGCTCGCTCTCTTGTCTGGCTCGCTCACTCGAATATCTGGCTCGCTCGCTTGCTCTCTTGTCTGGCTCGCTCTCTTATCTGGCTCACTCACTCGCATATCTGGCTCGCTCACTCTCATATCTGGCGCTCCTGTCTGGCTTGCTCGCTCTCATATCTGGCTCGCTCGCTTGCTCTCATGTCTGGCTCACTCGCTTGCTCTCATATCTGGCTCGGTCGCTTGCTCTCTTGTCTGGCTCTCACTCTTATATGGCTCGCTCGCATATCTGACTCGCTCACTCTCACATCTGACTCCCTCGCTCTCACATCTGGCTCGCTCGCTTTCTCTCATATCTGGATCGCTCGCTTGCTCTCTTGTCTGGCTCGTTCTCTTATCTGGCTCGCTCGCTCGCATATCTGGCTCGCTCACTCTTATATCTGGCGCTCCTGTCTGCCTTGCTCACTCTCATATCTGGCTCGCTCGCTTGCTCTTATGTCTGGCTCACTCGCTTGCTCTCATATCTGGCTCGGTCGCTTGCTCTCTTGTCTGGCTCTCACTCTTATATGGCTCGCTCGGATATCTGACTCGCTCTCTCTCATATCTGACTCCCTCGCTCTCACATCTGGCTCGCTCGCTTGCTCTCTTGTCTGGCTCGCTCTCTTATCTGGTTTTCTCTCACATCAGGCTCGCTTGCTTGCTCTCATATCTGGCTCGCTCGCTGGCTCTCTTGTCTGGCTCGCTCTTTTATCTGGCTCGCTCGCTCTCATGTCTGGCTCGCTCGCTCTCATATCTGGCTCGCTCGCTTGCTCTCTTGTCTGGCTCGCTCTCTTTTCTGGCTCGCTCTCTTATCTGGCTCGCTCGCTTGCTCTCATATCTGGCTCACTCTCTTGCTCTCTTGTCTGGCTCACTCTCTTATTTGGCTCGCTCGCTCGCATATCTGGCTTGCTCGCTTGCTCTCATATCTGGCTCGCTCGCTTGCTCTCATATCTGGCTCGCTCACTTGCTCTCTTTTCTGGCTCGCTCTCTTATCTGGCTCGCTCGCATATCTGGCTCGCTCACTTGCTCTCTTGTCTGGCTCACTCTCTTATCTGGCTCGCTCGCTTGCTCTCATGTCTGGCTCGCTCACTCTCATATCTTGCTCGCTGGCTTGCTCTCTTGTCTGGTTCGCTCTCTTATCTGGCTCGCTCTCATATCTTGCTTGCTCGCTTGCTCTCATGTCTGTCTCGCTCTCATATCTGGCTCGCTCGCTATCATATCTGGCTCGCTCGCTTGCTCTCATGTCTGGCTCACTCGCTCTCATATCTGGCTCGCTTGCTTGCTCTCATGTCTGGCTCGCTCGCTCTCATATCTTGCTCGCTTGCTTGCTCTCATGTCTGGCTCGCTCGCTCTCATATCTGGCTCGCTCGCTTGCTCTCATGTCTGGCTCGCTCGCTCTCATATCTGGCTCGCTCGCTTGCTCTCTTGTCTGGTTCGCTCTCTTATCTGGCTCGCTCGCTTGCATATTTGGTTCGCTCGTTTGCTCTCATATCTGGTTCGCTCACTTGCTCTCTTGTCTGGGTCGCTCTCTTATCTCGCTCGCTCTCATATCTGGCTCGCTCGCTTGCTCTCATATCTGGCTCGCTCGCTTGCTCTCTTGTCTGGCTCGCTCTATTATCTCGCTTTCTCTCATGTCCGGCTCGCTCGCTCTCATATCTTGCTCGCTCACTTGATCTCTTGTCTGGCTCCCTTTCTTATCTGGCTCGCTCGCATATCTGGCTCGCTCGCTTGCTCTCTTGTCTGGCTCGCTCTCTTATCTGGCTCGCTCGCTCGCATATCTGGCTTGCTCGCTTGCTCTCATATCTGGCTCGCTCGCTTGCTCTCATATCTGGCTCGCTCACTTGCTCTCTTTTCTGGCTCGCTCTCTTATCTGGCTCGCTCGCATATCTGGCTCGCTCGATCTCATATCTTGCTCGCTCGCTTGCTCTTATGTCTGGCTCACTCGCTCTCATATCTGGCTCGCTCGCTTGCTCTCTTGTCTGGCTCGCTCGCACTCATATCTGGCTCGCTCGCTTTCTCTCATGTCTGTCTCGCTCGCTCTCATATCTGGCTCGCTTCCTTGCGCTCTTGTCTGGTTCGCTCTCTTATCTGGCTCGCTCTCATATCTGGCTTGCTCGCTTGCTCTCATATCTGGCTCGCTCGCTTGCTCTCATGTCTGGCTCGCTCGCTCTCATATCTGGCTCGCTCGCTTGCTCTCATGTCTGGCTCGCTCGATCTCATATCTTGCTCGCTCGCTTGCTTTCATGTCTGGCTCGCTCGCTCTCATATCTGGCTCGCTCGCTTTCTCTCATGTCTGTCTCGCTCGCTCTCATATCTGGCTCGCTTGCTTGCGCTCTTGTCTGGTTCGCTCTCTTATCTGGTTCGCTCTCATATCTGGCTTGCTCGCTTGCTCTCTTGTCTATTTCGCTCTCATATCTGGCTAACTCTCATATCTTGCTCGCTCACTTGATCTCTTGTCTGGCTCGCTCTCTTATCTGACTCGCTCACTCGAAGATCTGGCTCGCTCGCTTGCTCTCTTGTCTGGCTCGCTCTCTTATCTGGCTCGCTCGCTCGCATATCTGGCTCGCTCACTCTCGTATCTGGCGCTCCTGTCTGGCTTGCTCGCTCTCATATCTGGCTCGCTCGCTTGCTCTCATGTCTGGCTGACTCGCTTGCTCTCATATCTGGCTCGGTCGCTTGCTCTCTTGTCTGGCTCTCACTCTTATATGGCTCGCTCGCATATCTGACACGCTAGCTCTCACATCTGACTCCATCGCTCTCACATCTGGCTCGCTCGCTTGCTCTCATATCTGGCTAGCTTGCTTGCTCTCTTGTCTGGCTCGCTCTTTTATCTGGCTCGCTCGCTCTCATGTCTGGCTCGCTCGCTCTCATATCTGGCTCGCTCGCTTGCTCTCTTGTCTGAATCTCTCTCTTTTCTGGCTCGCTCTCACATCTGGCTCGCTCGCTTGCTCTCATATCTGGCTCGCTCGCTTGCTCTCATGTCTGGCTCGCTCGAACTCATATCTGGCTCGCTCGCTTTCTCTCATGTCTGTCTCGCTCGCTCTCATATCTGGCTCGCTCCCTTGCGCTCTTGTTTGGTTCGCTCTCTTATCTGGCTCGCTCTCATATCTGGCTTGCTCGCTTGCTCTCACATCTGGCTCGCTTGCTTGCTCTCATGTCTGGCTCGCTCGCACTCATATCTGGCTCGCTCGCTTTCTCTCATGTCTGTCTCGCTCGCTCTCATATCTGGCTCGCTCCCTTGCGCTCTTGTTTGGTTCGCTCTCTTATCTGGCTCGCTCTCATATCTGGCTTGCTCGCTTGCTCTCATATCTGGCTCGCTCGCTTGCTCTAATGTCTGGCTCGCTCGCTCTCATATCTGGCTCGCTCGCTTGCTCTCATGTCTGGCTCGCTCGCTTGCTCTCTGGTCTGGCTCGCTTTCTTATCTGGCTCGCTCGCTCTCATATCTGGCTCGCTCGCTTGCGCTCATGTATGGCTCGCTCTCATATCTGGCTCGCTCGCTTGCTCTCATATCTGGCTCGCTCGCTTGCTCTCATGTCTGGCTCGCTCGAACTCATATCTGGCTCGCTCGCTTTCTCTCATGTCTGTCTCGCTTGCTCTCATATCTGGCTCGCTCGCTTGCGCTCTTATCTTGTTCACTCTATTATCTGGCACGCTCTCATATCTGGCTTACTCGCTTGCTCTCAGATCTGGCTCGCTCGCTTGCTCTCATGTCTGGCTCGCTCGCACTCATATCTGGCTCGCTCACTTTCTCTCATGTCTGTCTCGCTCGCTCTCATATCTGGCTCGCTCGCTTGCGCTCTTGTCTGGTTTGCTCTCTTATCTTGCTCGCTCTCATATCTGGCTTGCTCGCTTGCTCTCATATCTGGCTCGCTCGCTTAATCTCATGTCTGGCTCGCTCGCTCTCATATCTGGCTCGCTCACTTGCTCTCATATCTGACTCGCTTGCTTGCTCTCTTGTCTGGCTCGCTTTCTTATCTGGTTCGCTCGCTCGCAAATCTGGCTCGCTCGCTCTCATATTTGGCTCGCTCGCTTGCGCTCATGTATGGCTCGCTCTCATATCTGGCTCGCTCGCTTGCTCTCATGTCTGGCTCGCTCGCTCTCATATCTGGTTCGCTCACTTGCTCTCTTGTCTGGCTCGCTCGTTCTCATATCTGGCTCACTCGCTTGCTCTCATATCTGTCTCGCTCGCTTGCTCTCATGTATGGCTCGCTCGCCCTCATATCTGTCTCGCTCGCTTGCTCTCTTGTCTGGTTTGCTCGCTTCTTCTTGTCTTGCTCTCTCTTATCTGGCTCGCTCGCATATCTGGCTCGCTCGCTCTCACATCTGGCTCGCTCGCTTGCTCTCATATCTGGCTCGCTCGCTTGCTCTCTTGTCTGGCTCGCTCTATTATCTGGTTTGCTCTCACATCTGTCTCGCTCGCTTGCTCTCATATCTTGTTCGCTCGCTGGCTCTCTTGTCTGTCTCGCTCTCTTATCTGGCTCGCTCGCTCGCATATCTGGCTCGCTCGCTCTTAAATCTTGCTCGCTCGCTTGCTCTCATATCCTGCTCGCTCGCTGGCTCTCTTGTCTGTCTCACTCTCTTATCTGGCTCGCTCACTCTCATATCTGGCTCGCTCGCTTGCTGTCTTGTCTGGCTCACTCTCTTTTCTGGCTCACTCTCACATCTGGCTCGCTTGCTTGCTCTCTTGTCCGGCTCGCTCTCTTATCTGGCTCGCTCACTCGAATATCTGGCTCGCTCGCTTGCTCTCTTGTCTGGCTCGCTCTCTTATCTGGCTCACTCACTCGCATATCTGGCTCGCTCACTCTCATATCTGGCGCTCCTGTCTGGCTTGCTCGCTCTCATATCTGGCTCGCTCGCTTGCTCTCATGTCTGGCTCACTCGCTTGCTCTCATATCTGGCTCGGTCGCTTGCTCTCTTGTCTGGCTCTCACTCTTATATGGCTCGCTCGCATATCTGACTCGCTCACTCTCACATCTGACTCCCTCGCTCTCACATCTGGCTCGCTCGCTTGCTCTCATATCTGGATCGCTCGCTTGCTCTCTTGTCTGGCTCGTTCTCTTATCTGGCTCGCTCGCTCGCATATCTGGCTCGCTCACTCTTATATCTGGCGCTCCTGTCTGCCTTGCTCACTCTCATATCTGGCTCGCTCGCTTGCTCTCATGTCTGTCTCACTCGCTTGCTCTCATATCTGGCTCGGTCGCTTGCTCTCTTGTCTGGCTCTCACTCTTATATGGCTCGCTCGCATATCTGACTCGCTCTCTCTCATATCTGACTCCCTCGCTCTCACATCTGGCTCGCTCGCTTGCTCTCTTGTCTGGCTCGCTCTCTTATCTGGTTTTCTCTCACATCAGGCTCGCTTGCTTGCTCTCATATCTGGCTCGCTCGCTGGCTCTCTTGTCTGGCTCGCTCTTTTATCTGGCTCGCTCGCTCTCATGTCTGGCTCGCTCGCTCTCATATCTGGCTCGCTCGCTTGCTCTCTTGTCTGGCTCGCTCTCTTTTCTGGCTCGCTCTCACATCTGGCTCGCTCGCTTGCTCTCATATCTGGCTCGCTCTCTTGCTCTCTTGTCTGGCTCGCTCTCTTATCTGGCTCGCTCGCTCGCATATCTGGCTTGCTCGCTCTCATATCTTGCTCGCTTGCTCTCATGTCTGGCTCGCTCTCTCTCATATCTGGCTCGCTCGCTTGCTCTCATGTCTGGCTCGCTCGCTTGCTCTCTTGTTTGGCTCGCTCTCTAATCTGGCTCGCTCTCATATCTTGCTTGCTAGCTTGCTCTCATGTTAAGCTTGCTCGCTCTCATATCTGGCTCGCTCGATTTCTCTCTTGTCTGGTTCGCTCTCTTATCTGGCTCGCTCTCATATCTGGCTTGCTCGCTTGCTCTCATATCTGGCTCGCTCGCTTGCTCTCATGTCTGGCTCGCTCGCTCTCATATCTGGCTCGCTCGCTTTCTCTCATATCTGGCTCGCTCGCTTGCTCTCTTGTCTGGCTCACTTTCTTATCTGGTTCGCTCGCTCGCATATCTGGCTCGCTCGCTCTCACATCTGGCTCGCTCGCTTGCTTTCATGTATGGCTCGCTCTCATATCTGGCTCGCTCGCTTGCTCTCATGTCTGGCTCGCTCGCTCTCATATCTGGCTCGCTCGCTTTCTCTCATATCTGGCTCGCTCGCTTGCTCTCTTGTCTGGCTCACTTTCTTATCTGGTTCGCTCGCTCGCTCTCATGTCTGGCTCGCTCGCTCTCACATCTGGCTCGCTCGCTTGCTCTCATGTATGGCTCGCTCTCATATCTGGCTCACTCGCTTGCTCTCATATCTGTCTCGCTCGCTTGCTCTCATGTATGGCTCGCTCGCTCTCATATCTGTCTCGCTCGCTTGCTCTCTTGTCTGGTTTGCTCGTTTCCTCTTGTCTTGCTCTCTCTCTTATCTGGCTAGCTCGCATATCTGGCTTGCTCGCTCTCACATCTGGCTCGCTCGCTTGCTCTCATATCTGGCTCGCTCGCTTGCTGTCTTGTCTGGCTCACTCTCTTTTCTGGCTCGCTCTCACATCTGGCTCGCTCGCTTGCTCTCATGTCTGGCTCGCTCGCTTTCATATCTGGCTCGCTCGCTTGCTCTCATGTCTGGCTCGCTCGCTCTCATATCTGGCTCGCTCGCTTGCGCTCTTGTCTGGATCGCTCTCTTATCTGGTTCGCTCTCATATCTGGCTTGCTCGCTTGCTCTCATATCTGGCTCGCTCGCTTGCTCTCTTGTCTGTCTCGCTCTCTTATCTGGCTCGCTCACTCGAATATCTGGCTCGCTCGCTTGCTCTCTTGTCTGGCTCACTCGCTTGCTCTCATATCTGGCTCGGTCGCTTGCTCTCTTGTCTGGCTCGCTCTCTTTTCTGGCTCGCTCTCACATCTGGCTCGCTCGCTTGCTCTCATATCTGGCTCGCTCTCTTGCTCTCTTGTCTGGCTCGCTCTCTTATCTGGCTCGCTCGCTCGCATATCTGGCTTGCTCGCTCTCATATCTGGCCCTCCTGTCTGGCTTGCTTGCTCTCATATCTGGCTCGCTCGCTTGCTCTCATGTCTGGCTCACTCGCTTGCTCTCATATCTGGCTCGGTCGCTTGCTCTCTTGTCTGGCTCGCTCTCTTTTCTGGCTCGCTCTCACATCTGGCTCGCTCGCTTGCTCTCATATCTGGCTCGCTCTCTTGCTCTCTTGTCTGGCTCGCTCTCTTATCTGGCTCGCTCGCTCGCATATCTGGCTTGCTCGCTCTCATATCTTGCTCGCTTGCTCTCATGTCTCGCTCGCTCTCTCTCATATCTGGCTCGCTTGCTTGCTCTCATGTCTGGCTCGCTCGCTCTCACATCTGGTTCCCTCGCTTGCTCTCTTGTCTGGCTCGCTCTCTAATCTGGCTCGCTCTCATATCTTGCTTACTCGCTTGCTCTCATGTTAGGCTGGCTCGCTCTCATATCTGGCTCGCTCGATTTCTCTCTTGTCTGGTTCGCTCTCTTACCTGGCTCGCTCTCATATCTGGCTTGCTTGCTTGCTCTCATATCTGGTTCGCTCGCTTGCTCTCATGTCTGGCTCGCTCGCACTCATATCTGGCTCGCTCGCTTTCTCTCATGTCTGTCTCGCTCGCTCTCATATCTGGCTCGCTTCCTTGCGCTCTTGTCTGGTTCGTTCTCTTATCTGGCTCGCTCTCATATCTGGCTTGCTCGCTTGCTCTCATATCTGGCTCGCTCGCTTGCTCTCATGTCTGGCTCGCTCGCTCTCATATCTGGCTCGCTCTCTTGCTCTCATATCTGGCTCGCTCGCTTGCTCTCTTGTCTGGCTCGCTTTCTTATCTGGTTCGCTCGCTCGCATATCTGGCTCGCTCGCTCTCATATCTGGCTCGCTCGCTTGCTCTCATGTATGGCTCCCTCTCATATCTGGCTCGCTCGCTTGCTCTCATATCTGGCTCGCTCGCTCTCATATCTAGTTCGCTCACTTGCTCTCTTGTCTGGCTCGCTCGCTCTCATATCTGGCTCACTCGCTTGCTCTCATATCTGTCTCGCTCGCTTGCTCTCATGTATGGCTCGCTCGCTCTCATATCTGTCTCGCTCGCTTGCTCTCTTGTCTGGTTTGCTCGTTTCCTCTTGTCTTGCTCTCTCTCTTATCTGGCTCGCTCGTATATCTGGCTTGCTCGCTCTCACATCTGGCTCGCTCGCTTGCTCTCATATCTGGCTCGCTCGCTTGCTCTCTTGTCTGGCTCGCTCTCTTATCTGGTTTGCTCTCACATCTAGATCGCTCGCTTGCTCTCATATCTTGCTCGCTCGCTGGCTCTCTTGTCTGTCTCGCTCTCTTATCTGGCTCGCTCGCTCGCATATCTGGCTCGCTCGCTCTTAAATCTTGCTCGCTCGCTTGCTCTCATGTCTGGCTCGCTCTCATATCTGGCTCTCTCGCTTGCTGTCTTGTCTGGCTCACTCTTTTCTGGCTCACTCTCACATCTGGCTCGCTCGCTT
This sequence comes from Hyla sarda, assembly GCF_029499605.1. Lineage (NCBI taxonomy): Eukaryota > Metazoa > Chordata > Amphibia > Anura > Hylidae > Hyla > Hyla sarda. Next base: position 155,687 of record NW_026610608.1, read on the forward strand.
GCTCTCATGTCTGGCTCGCTCGCTTTCATATCTGGCTCGCTCGCTTGCTCTCATGTCTGTCTCGCTCGCTCTCATATCTGGCTCGCTCGCTTGCGCTCTTGTCTGGTTCGCTCTCTTATCTGGTTCGCTCTCATATCTGGCTTGCTCGCTTGCTCTCATATCTGGCTCGCTCACTTGCTCTCTTGTCTGGCTCGCTCTCTTATCTGGCTTGCTCACTTGAATATCTGGCTCGCTCGCTTGCTCTCTTGTCTGGCTCGCTCTCTTATCTGGCTCGCTCGCATATCTGGCTAGCTCACTCTCATATCTGGCGCTCCTGTCTGGCTTGCTCGCTCTCATATCTGGCTCGCTCGCTAGCTCTCATGTCTGGCTCACTCGCTTGCTCTCATATCTGGCTCAGTCGCTTGCTCTCTTGTCTGGCTCCCACTCTTTTATGGCTCGCTCGCATATCTGACTCGCTCGCTCTCACATCTGACTCCCTCGCTCTCATATCTGGCTCGCTCGCTTGCTCTCATATCTGGCTAGCTTGCTTGCTCTCTTGTCTGGCTCGCTCTCTTATCTGGTTTGCTCTCACATCAGGCTCGCTTGCTTGCTCTCATATCTGGCTCGCTCGCTGGCTCTCTTGTCTGGCTCGCTCTTTTATCTGGCCCGCTCGCTCTCATGTCTGGCTCGCTCGCTCTCATATCTGGCTCGCTCGCTTGCTCTCTTGTCTGGCTCGCTCTCTTTTCTGGCTCGCTCTCACATCTGGCTCGCTCGCTCTCATATCTGGCTCGCTCGCTTGCTCTCTTGTCTGGCTCGCTCTCTTTTCTGGCTCGCTCTCACATCTCGCTCGTTTGCTTGCTCTCATATCTGGCTCGCTCTGTTGCTCTCTTGTCTGGCTCGCTCTCTTGCTCTCTTGTCTGGCTCGCTCTCTTATCTGGCTCGCTCGCTCGCATATCTGGCTTGCTCGCTCTCATATCTTACTCGCTTGCTCTCATGTCTGGCTCGCTCTCATATTTGGCTCGCTCGCTTGCTCTCATGTCTGGCTCGCTCGCTTTCACATCTGGCTCCCTCGCTTGCTCTCTTGTCTGGCTCGCTCTCTAATCTGGCTCGCTCTCATATCTTGCTTGCTCGCTTGCTCTCATGTTAGGCTCGCTCGCTCACATATCTGGCTCGCTCGATTTCTCTCTTGTCTGGCTCGCTCTCTAATCTGGCTCGCTCTCATATCTGGCTTGCTCGCTTGCTCTCATATCTGGCTCGCTCGCTTGCTCTCATGTCAGGCTCGCTCGCACTCATATCTGGCTCGCTCGCTTTCTCTCATGTCTGTCTTGCTCGCTCTCATATCTGGCTCGCTCCCTTGCGCTCTTGTCTGGCTCGCTCTCTTTTCTGGCTCGCTCTCACATCTGGCTCGCTCGCTTGCTCTCATATCTGGCTCGCTCTCTTGCCCTCTTGTCTGGCTCGCTCTTTTATCTGGCTCGCTCGCTCGCATATCTGGCTTGCTCACTCTCATATCTTGCTTGCTTGCTCTCATGTCTGGCTCGCTCTCATATCTGGCTCGCTCGCTTGCTCTCATGTCTGGCTCGCTCGCTCTCACATCTGGCTCCCTCGCTTGCTCTCTTGTCTGGCTCGCTCTCTAATCTGGCTCGCTCTCATATCTTGCTTGCTCGCTTGCTCTCATGTTAGGCTCGCTTGCTCTCATATCTGGCTCGCTCGATTTCTCTCTTGTCTGGTTCGCTCTCTTATCTGGCTCGCTCTCATATCTGGCTTGCTCGCTTGCTCTCATATCTGGCTCGCTCGCTTGCTCTCATGTCTGGCTCGCTCACACTCATATCTGGCTCGCTCCCTTGCGCTCTTGTCTGGTTCGCTCTCTTATCTGGCTCGCTCTTATATCTGGCTTGCTCGCTTGCTCTCATATCTGGCTTGCTCGCTTGCTCTCATGTCTGGCTCGCTCGCTCTCATATCTGGCTCGCTCGCTTGCTCTCATATCTGGCTCGCTCGCTTGCTCTCTGGTCTGGCTCGCTTTCTTATCTGGCCCGCTCGCTCTCATATCTGGCTCGCTCGCTTGCTCTCATGTCTGGCTCGCTCGCTTGCGCTCTTGTCTGGTTTGCTCTCTTATCTGGTTCGCTCTCATATCTGGCTTGCTCGCTTGCTCTCATATCTGGCTCACTCGCTTGCTCTCTTGTCTGGCTCGCTCTCGTATCTGGCTCGCTCACTTGAATATCTGGCTCACTCGCTTGCTCTCTTGTCTGGCTCGCTCTCTTATCTGGCTCGCTCGCTCGCATATCTGGCTAGCTCACTCTCATATCTGGCGCTCCTGTCTGGCTTGCTCGCTCTCATATCTGGCTCGCTCGCTTGCTCTCATGTCTTGCTCACTCGCTTGCTCTCATATCTGGCTTGGTCACTTGCTCTCTTGTCTGGCTCTCACTCTTATATGGCTCGCTCGCATATCTGACTCACTCGCTCTCACATCTGACTCCCTCGCTCTCACATCTGGCTCGCTCGCTTGCTCTCATATCTGGCTAGCTTGCTTGCTCTCTTGTCTGGCTCGCTCTCTTATCTGGTTTTCTCTCACATCAGGCTCGCTTGCTTGCTCTCATATCTGGCTCGCTCGCTGGCTCTCTTGTTTGGCTCGCTCTTTTATCTGGCTCGCTCGCTCTCATGTCTGGCTCGCTCGCTCTCATATCTGGCTCGCTCGCTTGCTCTCTTGTCTGGCTCGCTCTCTTTTCTGGCTCGCTCTCACATCTGGCTCGCTCGCTTGCTCTCATATCTGGCTCGCTCTCTTGCTCTCTTGTCTGTCTCGCTCTCCTATCTGGCTCGCTCGCTCGCATATCCTGCTTGCTCGTTCTCATATCTTGCTCGCTTGCTCTCATGTCTGGCTCGCTCTCTCTCATATCTGGCTCGCTCGCTTGCTCTCATGTCTGGCTCGCTCGCTCTCACATCTGGCTCCCTCGCTTGCTCTCTTGTCTGGCTCGCTCTCTAATCTGGCTCGCTCTCATATCTTGCTTGCTCGCTTGCTCTCATGTTAGGCTCGCTCGCTCTCATATCTGGCTCGCTCGATTTCTCTCTTGTCTGGTTCGCTCTCTTATCTGGCTCGCTCTCATATCTGGCTTGCTCGCTTGCTCTCATATCTGGCTCGCTCGCTTGCTCTCATGTCTGGCTCGCTCGCACTCATATCTGGCTCGCTCGCTTTCTCTCATGTCTGTCTTGCTCGCTCTCATATCTGGCTCGCTCCCTTGCGCTCTTGTCTGGTTCGCTCTCTTATCTGGCTCGCTCTCATATCTGGCTTGCTCGCGTGCTCTCATATCTGGCTCGCTCGCTTGCTCTCATGTCTGGCTCGTTCGCTCTCATATCTGGCTCGCTCGCTTGCTCTCATATCTGGCTCGCTCGCTTGCTCTCTGGTCTGGCTCGCTTTCTTATCTGGCTCGCTCGCTCTCATATATGGCTCGCTCGCTTGCTCTCATGTCTGGCTCGCTCGCTCTCATATCTGGCTCGCTCGCTTGCGCTCTTGTCTGGTTCGCTCTCTTATCTGGTTCGCTCTCATATCTGGCTTGCTCGCTTGCTCTCATATCTGGCTCGCTCGCTTGCTCTCTTGTCTGGCTCGCTCTTATCTGGCTCGCTCACTCGAATATCTGGCTCGCTCGTTTGCTCTCTTGTCTGTCTCGCTCTCTTATCTGGCTCGCTCACTCGAATATCTGGCTCGCTCGCTTGCTCCCTTGTCTGGCTCGCTCTCTTATCTGGCTCGCTCGCATATCTGGCTAGCTCACTCTCATATCTGGCGCTCCTGTCTGGCTTGCTCGCTCTCATATCTGGCTCGCTTGCTTGCTCTCATGTCTGGCTCACTCGCTTGCTCTCATATCTGGCTCGGTCGCTTGCTCTCTTGTCTGGCTCCCACTCTTATATGGCTCGCTCGCATATCTGAATCGCTCGCTCTCACATCTGACTCCCTCGCTCTCATATCTGGCTCGCTCTTTTATCTGGCCCGCTCGCTCTCATGTCTGGCTCGCTCGCTCTTATATCTGGCTCGCTCGCTTGCTCTCTTGTCTGGCTCGCTCTCTTTTCTGGCTCGCTCTCACATCTGGCTCGCTCGCTTGCTCTCATATCTGGCTCGCTCTCTTGCTCTCTTGTCTGGCTCGCTCTCTTATCTGGCTCGCTCGCTCGCATATCTGACTTGCTCGCTCTCATATATTGCTCGCTTGCTCTCATGTCTGGCTCTCTCTCTCATATCTGGCTCGCTCGCTTGCTCTCATGTCTGGCTCGCTCGCTCTCACATCTGGCTCCCTCGCTTGCTCTCTTGTCTGGCTCGCTCTCTAATCTGGCTCGCTCTCATATCTTGCTTGCTCGCTTGCTCTCGTGTTAGGCTCGCTCGCTCACATATCTGGCTCGCTCGATTTCTCTCTTGTCTGGTTCGCTCTCTTATCTGGCTCGCTCTCATATCTGGCTTGCTCGCTTGCTCTCATATCTGGCTCGCTCGCTTGCTCTCATGTCTGGCTCGCTCGCTCTCATATCTGGCTCGCTCGCTTGCTCTCTGGTCTGGCTCGCTTTCTTATCTGGCTCGCTCGCTCTCATATCTGGCTCGCTCGCTTGCTCTCATGTCTGGCTCGCTCGCTCTCATATCTGGCTCGCTCGCTTGCGCTCTTGTGTGGTTCGCTCTCTTATCTGGTTCGCTCTCATATCTGGCTTGCTCGCTTGCTCTCATATCTGGCTCACTCGCTTGCTCTCTTGTCTGGCTCGCTCTCTTATCTGGCTCGCTCACTCGAATATCTTGGTCACTCGCTTGCTCTCTTGTCTGGCTCGCTCTCTTATCTGGCTCGCTCGCTCGCATATCTGGCTAGCTCACTCTCATATCTGGCGCTCCTGTCTGGCTTGCTCGCTCTCATATCTGGCTCGCTCGCTTGCTCTCATGTCTGGCTCACTCGCTTGCTCTCATATCAGGCTTGGTCGCTTTCTCTCTTGTCTGGCTCTCACTCTTATATGGCTCGCTCGCATATCTGACTCGCTCGCTCTCACATCTGACTCCCTCGCTCTCACATCTGGCTCGCTCTCTTGCTCTCATATCTGGCTAGCTTGCTTGCTCTCTTGTCTGGCTCGCTCTCTTATCTGGTTTGCTCTCACATCAGGCTCGCTTGCTTGCTCTCATATCTGGCTCGCTCGCTGGCTCTCTTGTCTGGCTCGCTCTTTTATCTGGCTCGCTCGCTCTCAGGTCTGGCTCGCTCGCTCTCATATCTGGCTCGCTCGCTTGCTCTCTTGTCTGGCTCGCTCTCTTTTCTGGCTCGCTCTCACATCTGGCTCCCTCGCTTGCTCTCTTGTCTGGCTCGCTCTCTAATCTGGCTCGCTCTCATATCTGGCTCGCTCGCTTGCTCTCATATCTGGCTCGCTCGCTTGCTCTCTTGTCTGGCTCGCTTTCTTATCTGGTTCGCTCGCTCGCATATCTGGCTCGCTCGCTCTCATATCTGGCTCGCTCGCTTGCTCTCATGTATGGCTCGCTCTCATATCTGGCTCGCTCGCTTGCTCTCATGTCTGGCTCGCTCGCTCTCATATCTGGCTCACTCGCTTGCTCTCATATCTGTCTCGCTCGCTTGCTCTCATGTATGGCTCGCTCGCTCTCATATCTGTCTCGCTCGCTTGCTCTCTTGTCTGGTTTGCTCATTTCCTCTTGTCTTGCTCTCTCTCTTATCTGGCTCGCTCGCATATCTGGCTTGCTCGCTCTCACATCTGGCTCGCTCGCTTGCTCTCATATCTGGCTCGCTCGCTTGCTCTCTTGTCTGGCTCGCTCTCTTATCTGGTTTGCTCTCACATCTGGCTCGCTCGCTTGCTCTCATATCTTGCTCACTCGCTGGCTCTCTTGTCTGTCTCGCTCTCTTATCTGGCTGGCTCGCTCGCATATCTGGCTCGCTCGCTCTTAAATCTTGCTCGCTCGCTTGCTCTCATGTCTGGCTCGCTCGCTCTCATATCTGGCTCGCACGCTTGCTGTCTTGTCTGGCTCACTCTCTTTTCTGGCTCACTCTCACATCTGGCTCGCTCGCTTGCTCTCATGTCTGGCTCGCTCGCTTTCATATCTGGCTTGCTCGCTTGCTCTCATGTCTGTCTCGCTCGCTCTCATATCTGGCTCGCTCGCTTGCGCTCTTGTCTGGTTCGCTCTCTTATCTGGTTCGCTCTCATATCTGGCTTGCTCGCTTGCTCTCATATCTGGCTCGCTCGCTTGCTCTCTTGTCTGGCTCGCTCACTCGAATATCTGGCTCGCTCACTTGCTCTCTTGGCTGGCTCGCTCTCTTATCTGGCTTGCTCGCATATCTGGCTAGCTCACTCTCATATCTGGCTCGCTCGCTTGCTCTCATGTCTGGCTTGCTCGCTCTCATATCTGGCTCGCTCGCTTGCTCTCTTGTCTGGATCGCTCTCTTATCTGGCTCGCTCTCATATCTTGCTCGCTCGCTTGCTCTCATGTCTGGCTCGCTCTCATATCTGGCTCGCTCGCTTGCTCTCATGTCTGGCTCGCTTGCTCTCATATCTGGCTAGCTTGCTTGCTCTCTTGTCTGGCTCGCTCTCTTATCTGGTTTGCTCTCACATCAGGCTCGCTTGCTTGCTCTCATATCTGGCTCGCTCGCTGGCTCTCTTGTCTGGCTCGCTCTTTTATCTGGCCCGCTCGCTCTCATGTCTGGCTCGCTCGCTCTCATATCTGGCTCGCTCGCTTGCTCTCTTGTCTGGCTCGCTCTCTTTTCTGGCTCGCTCTCACATCTGGCTCGCTCGCTTGCTCTCATATCTGGCTCGCTCTCTTGCTCTCTTGTCTGGCTCGCTCTCTTATCTGGCTCGCTCGCTCGCATATGTGGCTTGCTCGCTATCATATCTTGCTCGCTTGCTCTCATGTCTGGCTTGCTCTCTCACATCTGGCTCCCTCGCTTGCTCTCTTGTCTGGCTCGCTCTCTAATCTGGCCCGCTCGATCTCATATCTTGCTCGCTCGCTTGCTCTCATGTCTGGCTTACTCGCTCTCATATCTGGCTCGCTCACTTGCTCTCATGTCTGGCTCGCTCGCTCTCATCACTTGCTCGCTCGCTTGCTCTCATGTCTGTCTCGCTCTCTCTCATATCTGGCTCGCTTGCTCTCATGTCTGGCTCGCTCGCTCTCATATCTGGCTCGCTCGCTTGCTCTCATGTCTGGCTCGCTTGCTCTCATATCTGGCTCGCACGCTTGCTCTCTTGTCTGGTTCGCTCTCTTATCTGGCTCGCTCGCTTGCATATCTGGCTCGCTCGCTCTCATATCTGGCTCGCTCGCTTGCTCTCATGTCTGGCTTGCTCGCTCTCATATCTGGCTCGCTCGCTTGCTCTCTTGTCTGGATCGCTCTCTTATCTGGCTCGCTCTCATATCTTGCTCGCTCGCTTGCTCTCATGTCTGGCTCGCTCTCATATCTGGCTCGCTCGCTTGCTCTCATGTCTGGCTCGCTCGCTCTCATATCTGGCTCGCTCGCTTGCTCTCATGTCTGGCTCGCTCTCATATATGGCTCGCTCGCTTGCTCTCATGTCTGGCTCACTCGCTCTCATATCTGGCTCGCTCGCTTGCTCTCATGTCTGGCTCGCTCGCTCTCATATCTGGCTCGCTCGCTTGCTCTCATGTCTGGCTCGATCGCTCTCATATCTGGCTCGCTCGCTTGCTCTCATGTCTGGCTCGCTTGCTCTCATATCTGGCTCGCTCGCTTGCTCTCATGTCTGGCTCGCTCGCTCTCATATCTGGCTCGCTCGATTGCTCTCATTTCTGGCTCACTTGCTCTCATACCTGGCTCACTCGCTTGCTCTCATGTCTGGCTCGCTCGCTCTCATATCTGGCTCGCTCGCTCGCATATCTGGCTCGCTCGCTTGCTCTCTTGTCTGGCTCACTCTCTTATCTGGCTTGCTCGCTCACATATCTGGCTCGCTCGCTTGCTCTCTTGTCTGACTCGCTCTCTTATCTGGCTCGCTCGCTCGCATATCTGGCTCGCTCGCTTGCTCTCATCTGGCTCGCTCGCTTGCTCTCATGTCTGGCTCGCTCTCTCATATCTGGCTCGCTCGCTTGCTCTCATGTCTGGCTCACTCGCTCTCACATCTGGCTCCCTCGCTTGCTCTCTTGTCTGGCTCGCTCTCTAATATGGCTCGCTCTCATATTTTGCTTGCTCGCTTGCTCTCATGTTAGGCTCGCTCGCTCACATATCTGGCTCGCTCGATTTCTCTCTTGTCTGGCTCGCTCTTTAATCTGGCTCGCTCTCATATCTGGCTTGCTCGCTTGCTCTCATATCTGGCTCGCTCACTTGCTCTCATGTCTGGCTCGCTCACACTCATATCTGGCTCGCTCGCTTTCTCTCATGTCTGTCTCGCTCGCTCTCATATCTGGCTCGCTCCCTTGCGCTCTTGTCTGGATAGCTCTCTTATCTGGCTCGCTCTCATATCTGGCTTGCTCGCTTGCTCTCATATCTGGCTTGCTCGCTTGCTCTCATGTCTGGCTCGCTCGCTCTCATATCTGGCTCGCTCGCTTGCTCTCATATCTGGCTCGCTCGCTTGATCTCTGGTCTGGCTCGCTTTCTTATCTGGCTCGCTCGCTCTCATATCTGGCTCGCTCGCTTGCTCTCATGTCTGGCTCGCTCGCTCTCATATTTGGCTCGCTCGCTTGCGCTCTTGTCTGGTTTGCTCTCTTATCTGGTTCGCTCTCATATCTGGCTTGCTCGCTTGCTCTCATATCTGGCTCACTCGCTTGCTCTCTTGTCTGGCTCGCTCTCTTATCTGGCTCGCTCACTCGAATATCTTACTCACTCGCTTGCTCTCTTGTCTGGCTCGCTCTCTTATCTGGCTCGCTCGCTCGCATATCTGGCTCGCTCGATTTCTCTCTTGTCTGGTTCGCTCTCTTACCTGGTTCGCTCTCATATCTGTCTTGCTCGCTTGCTCTCATATCTGGCTCGCTCGCTTGCTCTCATGTCTGGCTCGCTCGCTCTCATATCTGGCTCGCTCGCTTGCTCTCATATCTGGCTCGCTCGCTTGCTCTCTTGTCTGGCTAGCTTTCTTATCTGGTTCGCTCGCTCGCATATCTGGCTCGCTCGCTCTCATATCTGGCTCGCTCGCTTGCTCTCATGTATGGCTCGCTCTCATATCTGGCTCGCTCGCATGCTCTCATGTCTGGTTCGCTCACTTGCTCTCTTGTCTGGCTCGCTCGCTCTCATATCTGGCTCACTCGCTTGCTCTCATATCTGTCTCGCTCGCTTGCTCTCATGTATGGCTCGCTCGCTCTCATATCTGTCTCGCTCGCTTGCTCTCTTGTCTGGTTTGCTCGTTTCCTCTTGTCTTGCTCTCTCTCTTATCTGGCTCGCTCGCATATCTGGCTTGCTCGCTCTCACATCTGGCTCGCTCGCTTGCTCTCATATCTGGCTCGCTTGCTTGCTCTTTTGTCTGGCTCGCTCTCTTATCTGGTTTGCTCTCACATCTGGCTCGCTCGCTTGCTCTCATATCTTGCTCGCTCGCTGGCTCTCTTGTCTGGTTTGCTCGTTTCCTCTTGTCTTGCTCTCTCTCTTATCTGGCTCGCTCGCATATCTGGCTTGCTCGCTCTCACATCTGGCTCGCTCGCTTGCTCTCATATCTGGCTCGCTCGCTTGCTCTCTTGTCTGGCTCGCTCTCTTATCTGTCTCGCTCGCTCTCATATCTGGCTCGCTCGCTTGCTCTCTTGTCTGGCTCGCTCTGTTATCTGGCTCGCTCACTCGAATATCTGGCTCGCTCGCTTGCTCTCTTGTCTGGCTCGCTCTCTTATCTGGCTCGCTCGCATATCTGGCTAGCTCACTCTCATATCTGGCGCTCCTGTCTGGCTTGCTCGCTCTCATATCTGGCTTGCTCGCTTGCTCTCATGTCTGGCTCACTCGCTTCCTCTCATATCTGGCTCGGTCGCTTGCTCTCTTGTCTGGCTCCCACTCTTATATGGCTCGCTCGCATATCTGACTCGCTCCCTCTCACATCTGACTCCCTCGCTCTCATATCTGGCTCGCTCGCTTGCTCTCTTGTCTGGCTCGCTCTATTATCTGGTTTGCTCTCACATCAGGCTCGCTTGCTCTCATATCTGGCTCGCTCGCTGGCTCTCTTGTCTGGCTCGCTCTTTTATCTGGCCCGCTCGCTCTCATGTCTGGCTCGCTCGCTCTCATATCTGGCTCGCTCGCTTGCTCTCTTGTCTGGCTCGCTCTCTTTTCTGGCTCGCTCTCACATCTGACTCGCTCGCTTGCTCTCATATCTGGCTCGCTCTCTTGCTCTCTTGTCTGGCTCGCTCTCTTATCTGGCTCGCTCGCTCGCATATCTGGCTTGCTCGCTCTCATATCTTGCTCGCTTGCTCTCATGTCTGGCTCGCTCTCTCATATCTGGCTCGCTCGCTTGCTCTCATGTCTGGCTCGCTCGCTCTCACATCTGGCTCCCTCGCTTGCTCTCTTGTCTGGCTCGCTCTCTAATCTGGCTCGCTCTCATATCTTGCTTGCTCGCTTGCTCTCATGTTAGGCTCGCTCGCTCACATATCTGGCTCGCTCGATTTCTCTCTTGTCTGGCTCGCTCTCTAATCTGGCTCGCTCACATATCTGGCTTGCTCGCTTGCTCTCATATCTGGCTCGCTCGCTTGCTCTCATGTCTGGCTCGCTCGCACTCATATCTGGCTCGCTCGCTTTCTCTCATGTCTGTCTCGCTCGCTCTCATATCTGGCTCGCTCCCTTGCGCTCTTGTCTGGATCGCTCTCTTATCTGGCTCGCTCTCATATCTGGCTTGCTCGCTTGCTCTCATATCTGGCTCGCTCACTTGCTCTCATGTCTGGCTCGCTCTCATATCTGGCTCGCTCACTTGCTCTCATATCTGGCTCGCTCGCTTGCTCTCTGGTCTGGCTCGCTCCCTTGCTCTCTGGTCTGGCTCGCTTTCTTATCTGGCTCGCTCGCTCTCATATCTGGCTCGCTCGCTTGCTCTCATGTCTTGCTCACTCTCTTGCTCTCTTGTCTGGCTCGCTCTCTTATCTGGCTCGCTCGCATATCCTGCTTGCTCGTTCTCATATCTTGCTCGCTTGCTCTCATGTCTGGCTCGCTCTCTCTCATATCTGGCTCGCTCGCTTGCTCTCATGTCTGGCTCGCTCGCTCTCACATCTGGCTCCCTCGCTTGCTCTCTTGTCTGGCTCGCTCTCTAAACTGGCTCGCTCTCATATCTTGCTTGCTCGCTTGCTCTCATGTTAGGCTCGCTCGCTCTCATATCTGGCTCACTCGATTTCTCTCTTGTCTGGTTCGCTCTCTTATCTGGCTCGCTCTCATATCTGGCTTGCTCGCTTGCTCTCATATCTGGCTCGCTCGCTTGCTCTCATGTCTGGCTCGCTCGCACTCATATCTGGCTCGCTCGCTTTCTCTCATGTCTGTCTCGCTCGCTCTCATATCTGGCTCGCTCCCTTGCGCTCTTGTCTGGTTCGCTCTCTTATCTGGCTCGCTCTCATATCTGGCTTGGTCGCTTGCTCTCATATCTGGCTCGCTCGCTCTCATATCTGGGTCGCTCGCTTGCTCTCATATCTGGCTCGCTCGCTTGCTCTCATGTCTGGCTCGCTCGCACTCATATCTGGCTCGCTCGCTTTCTCTCATGTCTGTCTCGCTCGCTCCCATATCTGGCTCGCTCCCTTGCGCTCTTGTCTGGTTCGCTCTCTTATCTGGCTCGCTCTCATATCTGGCTTGCTCGCTTGCTCTCATATCTGGCTCGCTCGCTCTCATATCTGGCTCGCTCGCTTGCTCTCATGTGTGGCTCGCTCGCTCTCATATCTGGCTCGCTCGATTGCTCTCATGTCTGGCTCACTTGCTCTCATACTTGGCTCGCTCGCTTGCTCTCATGTCTGGCTCACTTGCTCTCATACCTGGCTCGCTCGCTTGCTCTCATGTCTGGCTCGCTCGCTCTCATATCTGGCTCGCTCGCTCGCATATCTGGCTCGCTCGCTTGCTCTCTTGTCTGACTCGCTCTCTTATCTGGCTCGCTCGCATATCTGGCTTGCTCGCTTGCTCTCATCTGGCTCGCTCGCTTGCTCTCATATCTGGCTCGCTCGCTTGCTCTCTTGTCTGGCTCGCTCTCTTATCTCGCTCGCTCTCATATCTGGCTCGCTCGCTTGCTCTCATATCTGGCTCACTCGCTTGCTCTCTTGTCTGGTTCGCTCTCATATCTGGCTCACTCGCTTGCTCTCTTGTCTGGTTCGCTCTCTTATCTGGCTCGCTCGCTTGCATATCTGGCTCGCTCGCTTGCTCTCTTGTCTGGCTCACTCTCTTATCTGGCTCGCTCGCATATCTGTCTCCCTCGCTCTCATATGTGGCTCGCTTGCTCTCTTGTCTGGCTCGCTCTCTTATCTCGCTCGCTCTCATATCTGTCTCGCTCGCTTGCTCTCATATCTGGCTCGCTCACTTGCTCTCTTGTCTGGCTCGCTCTCTTATCTGACTTGCTCGCATATCTGGCTCGCTCGATCTCATATCTTGCTCGCTCGCTTGCTCTCATGTCTGGTTCGCTCGATCTCATATCTTTCTCGCTGGCTTGCTCTCATGTCTGGCTTACTCGCTCTCATATCTGGCTCGCTCGCTTGCTCTCATGTCTGGCTCGCTCGCTCTCATATCTTGCTCGCTCGCTTGCTCTCATGTCTGCCTCGCTCTCTCTCATATCTGGCTCGCTTGCTCTCATGTCTGGCTCGCTCGCTCTCATATCTGGCTCGCTCGCTTGCTCTCATGTCTGGCTCGCTCGCTCTCATATCTGGCTCGCTCGCTTGCTCTCTTGTCTGGTTCGCTCTCTTATCTGGCTCGCTCGCTTGCATATCTGGCTCGCTCGCTCTCATATCTGGCTCGCTCAATTGCTCTCATGTCTGGCTTGCTCGCTCTCATATCTGGCTCGCTCGCTTGCTCTCTTGTCTGGATCGCTCTCTTATCTGGCTCGCTCTCATATCTTGCTCGCTCGCTTGCTCTCATGTCTGGCTCGCTCTCATATCTGGCTCGCTCGCTTGCTCTCATGTCTGGCTCGCTTGCTCTCATATCTAGCTCGCTCGCTTGCTCTCATGTCTGGCTCGCTCGCTCTCATATCTGGCTCGCTCGATTGCTCTCATTTCTGGCTCACTTGCTCTCATACCTGGCTCACTCGCTTGCTCTCATGTCTGGCTCGCTCTCATATCTGGCTCTCTCGCTCGCATATCTGGCTCGCTCGCTTGCTCTCTTGTCTGGCTCACTCTCTTATCTGGCTTGCTCGCTCGCATATCTGGCTCGCTCGCTTGCTCTCTTGTCTGACTCGCTCTCTTATCTGGCTCGCTCGCTCGCATATCTGGCTCGCTCGCTCGCTTGCTCTCATCTGGCTCGCTCGCTTGCTCTCATATCTGGCTCGCTCGCTTGCTCTCTTGTCTGGCTCACTCTCTTATCTTGCTCGCTCTCATATCTGGCTCGCTCGCTTGCTCTCATATCTGGCTCGCTCACTTGCTTTCTTGTCTGGCTCGCTCTCTTATTTGACTCGCTCGCATATCTGGCTCACTCGATCTCATATCTTGCTCGCTCGCTTGCTCTCATGTCTGGCTTGCTCGCTCTCATATCTGGCTCGCTCGCTTGCTCTCTTGTCTGGATCGCTCTCTTATCTGGCTCGCTCTCATATCTTGCTCGCTCGCTTGCTCTCATTTCTGGCTCGCTCTCATATCTGGCTCGCTCGCTTGCTCTCATGTCTGGCTCGCTTGCTCTCATATCTGGCTCGCTCGCTTGCTCTCATGTCTGACTCGCTTGCTCGCACACCTGGCTCGCTCGCTTGCTCTCTTGTCTGGCTCGCTCTCTTATCTGGCTCGCTCGCTCGCATATCTGGCTCGCTCGCTTGCTCTCATCTGGCTCGCTCGCTTGCTCTGATATCTGGCTCGCTCACTTGCTCTCTTGTCTGGCTCGCTCTCTTATCTTGCTCGCTCTCATATCTGGCTCGCTTGCTTGCTCTCATATCTGGCTCGCTCGTTTGCTCTCATATCTGGCTCGCTCACTTGCTCTCTTGTCTGGCTCGCTCTCTTATCTGGCTCACTCTCATATCTGGCTCGCTCTCATGTCTGGCTCGCTCTCATATTTGGCTTGCTCGCTTGCTCTCATGTCTGGCTCGCTCGCTCTCATATCTGGCTCGCTCGCTTGCTCTCATATCTGGCTCGCTCGCTTGCTCTCATGTCTGGCTCACTCGCTCTCATATCTGGCTCGCTCGCTTGCTCTCATGTCTGGCTCGCTCGCTCTCATATCTGGCTCGCTCGCTTGCTCTCATGTCTGGCTCGCTTGCTGTCATATCTGGCTCGCTCGATGGCTCTCATGTCTGGCTCGCTTGCTCTCATACCTGCCTTGCTCGCTTGCTCTCATGTCTGGCTCGCTCGCTCTCATATCTGGCTCGCTCGCTCGCATATCTGGCTCGCTGGCTTGCTCTCTTGTCTGGCTTACTCTCTTATCTGGCTTGCTCGCTCGCATATTTGGCTCGCTCGCTTGCTCTCTTGTCTGGCTCGCTCTCTTATCTGGCTCGCTCGCATATCTGGCTCGCTCGCTTGCTCTCGTATCTGGCTCACTCGCTTGCTCTCTTGTCTGGCTCGCTCTCTTATCTCGCTCGCTCTCATATCTTACTCGCTCGCTCGCTCACATATCTGGCTCGCTCGTTTGCTCTCATGTCTGGCTCACTTGCTCTCATACCTGGCTCGCTCGCTTGCTCTCATGTCTGGCTCGCTCGCTCTCATATCTGGCTCGCTCGTTTGCTCTCATGTCTGGCTCGCTCACTCTCATATCTGGCTCGCTCGCTTGCTCTCATGTCTGGCTCGCTCGCTCTCATATCTGGCTCGCTCGCTTGCTCTCATGTCTGGCTCGATCGCTCTCATATCTGGCTCGCTCGCTTGCTATCATGTCTGGCTCGCTCGCTCTTATATCTGGCTCGCTCGCTTGCTCTCATGTCTGGCTCGCTCACTCTCATATCTGGCTCGCTTGAGTGCTCTCATGTCTGGCTCACTTGCTCTCATACCTGGCTCGCTCGCTTGCTCTCATGTCTGGCTCGCTCGCTCTCATATCTGGCTCGCTCGCTCGCATATCTGGCTCGCTCGCTTGCTCTCTTGTCTGACTCGCTCTCTTATCTGGCTCGCTCGCTCGCATATCTGGCTTGCTCGCTTGCTCTCATCTGGCTCGCTCGCTTGCTCTCATATCTGGCTCGCTCGCTTGCTCTCTTGTCTGGCTTGCTCTCTTATCTCGCTCGCTCTCATATCTGGCTCGCTCGCTTGCTCTCATATCTGGCTCGCTCGCTTGCTCTCTCTTCTGGTTCGCTCTCTTATCTGGCTCGCTCGCTTGCATATCTGGCTCACTTGCTCTCTTGTCTGGCTCACTCTCTTATCTGGCTCGCTCGCTCGCATATCTGGCTCCCTCGCTCTCATATCTGGCTCGCTCGCTTGCTCTCATATCTGGCTCGCTTGCTCTCTTGTCTGGCTCGCTCTCTTATCTCGCTCGCTCTCATATCTGGCTCGCTCGCTCGCTCTCATATCTGGCTCGCTCGCTCTCATATCTGGCTCGCTCACTTGCTCTCTTGTCTGGCTCGCTCTCTTATCTGACTTTCTCGCATATCTGACTCGCTCGATCTCATATCTTGCTCGCTCGCTTGCTCTCATGTCTGGCTCACTCGCTCTCATATCTGGCTCGCTCACTTGCTCTCATGTCTGGCTCCCTCGCTCTCATATCTGGCTCGCTCGCTTGCTCTCTTGTCTGTCTCGCTCGCTCTCATATCTGGCTCGCTCGCTTGCTCTCATGTCTGGCTCGCTCGCTCTCATATCTGGCTCGCTCTCTTGCTCTCATGTCTGGCTCGCTCTCTTATCTCGCTCGCTCTCATATCTGGCTCGCTCGCTTGCTCTCATATCTGACTCTCTCACTTGCTCTCTTGTCTGACTCGCTCTCTTATCTCAATCGATCTCATATCTTCCTCGCTCGCTTGCTCTCACGTCTGGCTCACTCGCTCTCATATCTGGCTCGCTCGCTTGCTCTCTGGTCTGGCTCGCTCCCTTGCTCTCTGGTCTGGCTCGCTTTCTTATCTGGCTCGCTCGCTCTCATATCTGGCTCGCTCGCTTGCTCTCATGTCTTGCTCGCTCTCTTGCTCTCTTGTCTGGCTCGCTCTCTTATCTGGCTCGCTCGCATATCCTGCTTGCTCGTTCTCATATCTTGCTCGCTTACTCTCATGTCTGGCTCGCTCGCTCTCACATCTGGCTCCCTCGCTTGCTCTCTTGTCTGGCTCGCTCTCTAATCTGGCTCGCTCTCATATCTTGCTTGCTCGCTTGCTCTCATGTTAGGCTCGCTCGCTCACATATCTGGCTCGCTCGATTTCTCTCTTGTCTGGCTCGCTCTCTAATCTGGCTCGCTCACATATCTGGCTTGCTCGCTTGCTCTCATATCTGGCTCGCTCGCTTGCTCTCATGTCTGGCTCGCTCGCACTCATATCTGGCTCGCTCGCTTTCTCTCATGTCTGTCTCGCTCGCTCTCATATCTGTTTCGCTCCCTTGCGCTCTTGTCTGGATCGCTCTCTTATCTGGCTCGCTCTCATATCTGGCTTGCTCGCTTGCTCTCATATCTGGCTCGCTCGCTTGCTCTCATGTCTGGCTCGCTCTCATATCTGGCTCGCTCACTTGCTCTCATATCTGGCTCGCTCGCTTGCTCTCTGGTCTGGCTCGCTCCCTTGCTCTCTGGTCTGGCTCGCTTTCTTATCTGGCTCGCTCGCTCTCATATCTGGCTCGCTCGCTTGCTCTCATGTCTTGCTCGCTCTCTTGCTCTCTTGTCTGGCTCGCTCTCTTATCTGGCTCGCTCGCATATCCTGCTTGCTCGTTCTCATATCTTGCTCGCTTGCTCTCATGTCTGGCTCGCTCTCTCTCATATCTGGCTCGCTCGCTTGCTCTCATGTCTGGCTCGCTCGCTCTCACATCTGGCTCCCTCGCTTGCTCTCATATCTGGCTCGCTCGCTTGCTCTCATGTCTGGCTCGCTCTCATATCTGGCTCGCTCACTTGCTCTCATATCTGGCTCGCTCGCTTGCTCTCTGGTCTGGCTCGCTCCCTTGCTCTCTGGTCTGGCTCGCTTTCTTATCTGGCTCGCTCGCTCTCATATCTGGCTCGCTCGCTTGCTCTCATGTCTTGCTCGCTCTCTTGCTCTCTTGTCTGGCTCGCTCTCTTATCTGGCTCGCTCGCATATCCTGCTTGCTCGTTCTCATATCTTGCTCGCTTACTCTCATGTCTGGCTCGCTCGCTCTCACATCTGGCTCCCTCGCTTGCTCTCTTGTCTGGCTCGCTCTCTAATCTGGCTCGCTCTCATATCTTGCTTGCTCGCTTGCTCTCATGTTAGGCTCGCTCGCTCACATATCTGGCTCGCTCGATTTCTCTCTTGTCTGGCTCGCTCTCTAATCTGGCTCGCTCACATATCTGGCTTGCTCGCTTGCTCTCATATCTGGCTCGCTCGCTTGCTCTCATGTCTGGCTCGCTCGCACTCATATCTGGCTCGCTCGCTTTCTCTCATGTCTGTCTCGCTCGCTCTCATATCTGGCTCGCTCCCTTGCGCTCTTGTCTGGATCGCTCTCTTATCTGGCTCGCTCTCATATCTGGCTTGCTCGCTTGCTCTCATATCTGGCTCGCTCGCTTGCTCTCATGTCTGGCTCGCTCTCATATCTGGCTCGCTCACTTGCTCTCATGTCTGGCTCGCTCGCTTGCTCTCTGGTCTGGCTCGCTCCCTTGCTCTCTGGTCTGGCTCGCTTTCTTATCTGGCTCGCTCGCTCTCATATCTGGCTCGCTCGCTTGCTCTCATGTCTTGCTCGCTCTCTTGCTCTCTTGTCTGGCTCGCTCTCTTATCTGGCTCGCTCGCATATCCTGCTTGCTCGTTCTCATATCTTGCTCGCTTGCTCTCATGTCTGGCTCGCTCTCTCTCATATCTGGCTCGCTCGCTTGCTCTCATGTCTGGCTCGCTCGCTCTCACATCTGGCTCCCTCGCTTGCTCTCTTGTCTGGCTCGCTCTCTAAACTGGCTCGCTCTCATATCTTGCTTGCTCGCTTGCTCTCATGTTAGGCTCGCTCGCTCTCATATCTGGCTCACTCGATTTCTCTCTTGTCTGGTTCGCTCTCTTATCTGGCTCGCTCTCATATCTGGCTTGCTCGCTTGCTCTCATATCTGGCTCGCTCGCTTGCTCTCATGTCTGGCTCGCTCGCACTCATATCTGGCTCGCTCGCTTTCTCTCATGTCTGTCTCGCTCGCTCTCATATCTGGCTCGCTCCCTTGCGCTCTTGTCTGGTTCGCTCTCTTGTCTGGCTCGCTCTCATATCTGGCTTGGTCGCTTGCTCTCATATCTGGCTCGCTCGCTCTCATATCTGGGTCGCTCGCTTGCTCTCATATCTGGCTCGCTCGCTTGCTCTCATGTCTGGCTCGCTCGCACTCATATCTGGCTCGCTCGCTTTCTCTCATGTCTGTCTCGCTCGCTCTCATATCTGGCTCGCTCCTTTGCGCTCTTGTCTGGTTCGCTCTCTTATCTGGCTCGCTCTCATATCTGGCTCGCTCGCTTGCTCTCATGTCTGGCTCGCTCGCACTCATATCTGGCTCGCTCGCTTTCTCTCATGTCTGTCTCGCTCGCTCTCATATCTGGCTCGCTCCCTTGCGCTCTTGTCTGGATCGCTCTCTTATCTGGCTCGCTCTCATATCTGGCTTGCTCGCTTGCTCTCATATCTGGCTCGCTCGCTTGCTCTCATGTCTGGCTCGCTCTCATATCTGGCTCGCTCACTTGCTCTCATATCTGGCTCGCTCGCTTGCTCTCTGGTCTGGCTCGCTCCCTTGCTCTCTGGTCTGGCTCGCTTTCTTATCTGGCTCGCTCGCTCTCATATCTGGCTCGCTCGCTTGCTCTCATGTCTTGCTCGCTCTCTTGCTCTCTTGTCTGGCTCGCTCTCTTATCTGGCTCGCTCGCATATCCTGCTTGCTCGTTCTCATATCTTGCTCGCTTGCTCTCATGTCTGGCTCGCTCTCTCTCATATCTGGCTCGCTCGCTTGCTCTCATGTCTGGCTCGCTCGCTCTCACATCTGGCTCCCTCGCTTGCTCTCTTGTCTGGCTCGCTCTCTAAACTGGCTCGCTCTCATATCTTGCTTGCTCGCTTGCTCTCATGTTAGGCTCGCTCGCTCTCATATCTGGCTCACTCGATTTCTCTCTTGTCTGGTTCGCTCTCTTATCTGGCTCGCTCTCATATCTGGCTTGCTCGCTTGCTCTCATATCTGGCTCGCTCGCTTGCTCTCATGTCTGGCTCGCTCGCACTCATATCTGGCTCGCTCGCTTTCTCTCATGTCTGTCTCGCTCGCTCTCATATCTGGCTCGCTCCCTTGCGCTCTTGTCTGGTTCGCTCTCTTATCTGGCTCGCTCTCATATCTGGCTTGGTCGCTTGCTCTCATATCTGGCTCGCTCGCTCTCATATCTGGGTCGCTCGCTTGCTCTCATATCTGGCTCGCTCGCTTGCTCTCATGTCTGGCTCGCTCGCACTCATATCTGGCTCGCTCGCTTTCTCTCATGTCTGTCTCGCTCGCTCTCATATCTGGCTCGCTCCTTTGCGCTCTTGTCTGGTTCGCTCTCTTATCTGGCTCGCTCTCATATCTGGCTTGCTCGCTTGCTCTCATATCTGGCTCGCTCGCTCTCATATCTGGCTCGCTCGCTTGCTCTCATGTGTGGCTCGCTCGCTCTCATATCTGGCTCGCTCGATTGCTCTCATGTCTGGCTCACTTGCTCTCATACCTGGCTCGCTCGCTTGCTCTCATATCTGGCTCGCTCGCTCTCATATCTGGCTCGCTCGCTTGCTCTCATGTGTGGCTCGCTCGCTCTCATATCTGGCTCGCTCGATTGCTCTCATGTCTGGCTCACTTGCTCTCATACCTGGCTCGCTCGCTTGCTCTCATGTCTGGCTCACTTGCTCTCATACCTGGCTCGCTCGCTTGCTCTCATGTCTGGCTCGCTCGCTCTCATATCTGGCTCGCTCGCTCGCATATCTGGCTCGCTCGCTTGCTCTCTTGTCTGACTCGCTCTCTTATCTGGCTCGCTCGCATATCTGGCTTGCTCGCTTGCTCTCATCTGGCTCGCTCGCTTGCTCTCATATCTGGCTCGCTTGCTCTCTTGTCTGGCTCGCTCTCTTATCTCGCTCGCTCTCATATCTGGCTCGCTCGCTTGCTCTCATATCTGGCTCACTCGCTTGCTCTCTTGTCTGGTTCGCTCTCTTATCTGGCTCGCTCGCTTGCATATCTGGCTCGCTCGCTTGCTCTCTTGTCTGGCTCACTCTCTTATCTGGCTCGCTCGCATATCTGTCTCCCTCGCTCTCATATGTGGCTCGCTTGCTCTCTTGTCTGGCTCGCTCTCTTATCTCGCTCGCTCTCATATCTGTCTCGCTCGCTTGCTCTCATATCTGGCTCGCTCACTTGCTCTCTTGTCTGGCTCGCTCTCTTATCTGACTTGCTCGCATATCTGGCTCGCTCGATCTCATATCTCGCTCGCTCGCTTGCTCTCATGTCTGGTTCGCTCGATCTCATATCTTTCTCGCTGGCTTGCTCTCATGTCTGGCTTACTCGCTCTCATATCTGGCTTGCTCGCTTGCTCTCATGTCTGGCTCGCTCGCTCTCATATCTTGCTCGCTCGCTTGCTCTCATGTCTGTCTCGCTCTCTCTCATATCTGGCTCGCTTGCTCTCATGTCTGGCTCGCTCGCTCTCATATCTGGCTCGCTCGCTTGCTCTCATGTCTGGCTCGCTCGCTCTCATATCTGGCTCGCTCGCTTGCTCTCTTGTCTGGTTCGCTCTCTTATCTGGCTCGCTCGCTTGCATATCTGGCTCGCTCGCTCTCATATCTGTCTCGCTCGCTTGCTCTCATCTCTGGCTTGCTCGCTCTCATATCTGGCTCGCTCGCTTGCTCTCTTGTCTGGATCGCTCTCTTATCTGGCTCGCTCTCATATCTTGCTCGCTCGCTTGCTCTCATGTCTGGCTCGCTCTCATATCTGGCTCGCTCGCTTGCTCTCATGTCTGGCTCGCTTGCTCTCATATCTAGCTCGCTCGCTTGCTCTCATGTCTGGCTCGCTCGCTCTCATATCTGGCTCGCTCGATTGCTCTCATTTCTGGCTCACTTGCTCTCATACCTGGCTCACTCGCTTGCTCTCATGTCTGGCTCGCTCTCATATCTGGCTCGCTCGCTCGCATATCTGGCTCGCTCGCTTGCTCTCTTGTCTGGCTCACTCTCTTATCTGGCTTGCTCGCTCGCATATCTGGCTCGCTCGCTTGCTCTCTTGTCTGACTCGCTCTCTTATCTTGCTCGCTCGCTCGCATATCTGGCTCGCTCGCTTGCTCTCATCTGGCTCGCTCGCTTGCTCTCATATCTGGCTCGCTCGCTTGCTCTCTTGTCTGGCTCACTCTCTTATCTTGCTCGCTCTCATATCTGGCTCGCTCGCTTGCTCTCATATCTGGCTCGCTCACTTGCTTTCTTGTCTGGCTCGCTCTCTTATCTGACTCGCTCGCATATCTGGCTCACTCGATCTCATATCTTGCTCGCTCGCTTGCTCTCATGTCTGGCTTGCTCGCTCTCATATCTGGCTCGCTCGCTTGCTCTCTTGTCTGGATCGCTCTCTTATCTGGCTCGCTCTCATATCTTGCTCGCTCGCTTGCTCTCATTTCTGGCTCGCTCTCATATCTGGCTCGCTCGCTTGCTCTCATGTCTGGCTCGCTTGCTCTCATATCTGGCTCGCTCGCTTGCTCTCATGTCTGGCTCACTCGCTCTCATATCTGGCTCGCTCGCTTGCTCTCATGTCTGGCTCGCTCGCTCTCATATCTGGCTCGCTCGCTTGCTCTCATGTCTGGCTCGCTTGCTCGCACACCTGGCTCGCTCGCTTGCTCTCTTGTCTGGCTCGCTCTCTTATCTGGCTCGCTCGCTCGCATATCTGGCTCGCTCGCTTGCTCTCATCTGGCTCGCTCGCTTGCTCTGATATCTGGCTCGCTCACTTGCTCTCTTGTCTGGCTCGCTCTCTTATCTTGCTCGCTCTCATATCTGTCTCGCTTGCTTGCTCTCATATCTGGCTCGCTCGTTTGCTCTCATATCTGGCTCGCTCACTTGCTCTCTTGTCTGGCTCGCTCTCTTATCTGGCTCACTCTCATATCTGGCTCGCTCTCATGTCTGGCTCGCTCTCATATTTGGCTTGCTCGCTTGCTCTCATGTCTGGCTCGCTCGCTCTCATATCTGGCTCGCTCGCTTGCTCTCATGTCTGGCTCGCTTGCTCTCATATCTGGCTCGCTCGCTTGCTCTCATGTCTGGCTCACTCACTCTCATATCTGGCTCGCTCGCTTGCTCTCATGTCTGGCTCGCTTGCTCTCATATCTAGCTCGCTCGCTTGCTCTCATGTCTGGCTCGCTCGCTCTCATATCTGGCTCGCTCGATTGCTCTCATTTCTGGCTCACTTGCTCTCATACCTGGCTCACTCGCTTGCTCTCATGTCTGGCTCGCTCTCATATCTGGCTCTCTCGCTCGCATATCTGGCTCGCTCGCTTGCTCTCTTGTCTGGCTCACTCTCTTATCTGGCTTGCTCGCTCGCATATCTGGCTCGCTCGCTTGCTCTCTTGTCTGACTCGCTCTCTTATCTGGCTCGCTCGCTCGCATATCTGGCTCGCTCGCTCGCTTGCTCTCATCTGGCTCGCTCGCTTGCTCTCATATCTGGCTCGCTCGCTTGCTCTCTTGTCTGGCTCACTCTCTTATCTTGCTCGCTCTCATATCTGGCTCGCTCGCTTGCTCTCATATCTGGCTCGCTCACTTGCTTTCTTGTCTGGCTCGCTCTCTTATTTGACTCGCTCGCATATCTGGCTCACTCGATCTCATATCTTGCTCGCTCGCTTGCTCTCATGTCTGGCTTGCTCGCTCTCATATCTGGCTCGCTCGCTTGCTCTCTTGTCTGGATCGCTCTCTTATCTGGCTCGCTCTCATATCTTGCTCGCTCGCTTGCTCTCATTTCTGGCTCGCTCTCATATCTGGCTCGCTCGCTTGCTCTCATGTCTGGCTCGCTTGCTCTCATATCTGGCTCGCTCGCTTGCTCTCATGTCTGACTCGCTTGCTCGCACACCTGGCTCGCTCGCTTGCTCTCTTGTCTGGCTCGCTCTCTTATCTGGCTCGCTCGCTCGCATATCTGGCTCGCTCGCTTGCTCTCATCTGGCTCGCTCGCTTGCTCTGATATCTGGCTCGCTCACTTGCTCTCTTGTCTGGCTCGCTCTCTTATCTTGCTCGCTCTCATATCTGGCTCGCTTGCTTGCTCTCATATCTGGCTCGCTCGTTTGCTCTCATATCTGGCTCGCTCACTTGCTCTCTTGTCTGGCTCGCTCTCTTATCTGGCTCACTCTCATATCTGGCTCGCTCTCATGTCTGGCTCGCTCTCATATTTGGCTTGCTCGCTTGCTCTCATGTCTGGCTCGCTCGCTCTCATATCTGGCTCGCTCGCTTGCTCTCATATCTGGCTCGCTCGCTTGCTCTCATGTCTGGCTCACTCGCTCTCATATCTGGCTCGCTCGCTTGCTCTCATGTCTGGCTCGCTCGCTCTCATATCTGGCTCGCTCGCTTGCTCTCATGTCTGGCTCGCTTGCTGTCATATCTGGCTCGCTCGATTGCTCTCATGTCTGGCTCGCTTGCTCTCATACCTGCCTTGCTCGCTTGCTCTCATGTCTGGCTCGCTCGCTCTCATATCTGGCTCGCTCGCTCGCATATCTGGCTCGCTGGCTTGCTCTCTTGTCTGGCTTACTCTCTTATCTGGCTTGCTCGCTCGCATATTTGGCTCGCTCGCTTGCTCTCTTGTCTGGCTCGCTCTCTTATCTGGCTCGCTCGCATATCTGGCTCGCTCGCTTGCTCTCGTATCTGGCTCACTCGCTTGCTCTCTTGTCTGGCTCGCTCTCTTATCTCGCTCGCTCTCATATCTTACTCGCTCGCTCGCTCACATATCTGGCTCGCTCGTTTGCTCTCATGTCTGGCTCACTTGCTCTCATACCTGGCTCGCTCGCTTGCTCTCATGTCTGGCTCGCTCGCTCTCATATCTGGCTCGCTCGTTTGCTCTCATGTCTGGCTCGCTCACTCTCATATCTGGCTCGCTCGCTTGCTCTCATGTCTGGCTCGCTCGCTCTCATATCTGGCTCGCTCGCTTGCTCTCATGTCTGGCTCGATCGCTCTCATATCTGGCTCGCTCGCTTGCTATCATGTCTGGCTCGCTCGCTCTTATATCTGGCTCGCTCGCTTGCTCTCATGTCTGGCTCGCTCACTCTCATATCTGGCTCGCTTGAGTGCTCTCATGTCTGGCTCACTTGCTCTCATACCTGGCTCGCTCGCTTGCTCTCATGTCTGGCTCGCTCGCTCTCATATCTGGCTCGCTCGCTCGCATATCTGGCTCGCTCGCTTGCTCTCTTGTCTGACTCGCTCTCTTATCTGGCTCGCTCGCTCGCATATCTGGCTTGCTCGCTTGCTCTCATCTGGCTCGCTCGCTTGCTCTCATATCTGGCTCGCTCGCTTGCTCTCTTGTCTGGCTTGCTCTCTTATCTCGCTCGCTCTCATATCTGGCTCGCTCGCTTGCTCTCATATCTGGCTCGCTCGCTTGCTCTCTCTTCTGGTTCGCTCTCTTATCTGGCTCGCTCGCTTGCATATCTGGCTCACTTGCTCTCTTGTCTGGCTCACTCTCTTATCTGGCTCGCTCGCTCGCATATCTGGCTCCCTCGCTCTCATATCTGGCTCGCTCGCTTGCTCTCATATCTGGCTCGCTTGCTCTCTTGTCTGGCTCGCTCTCTTATCTCGCTCGCTCTCATATCTGGCTCGCTCGCTCTCATATCTGGCTCGCTCGCTCTCATATCTGGCTCGCTCACTTGCTCTCTTGTCTGGCTCGCTCTCTTATCTGACTTTCTCGCATATCTGACTCGCTCGATCTCATATCTTGCTCGCTCGCTTGCTCTCATGTCTGGCTCACTCGCTCTCATATCTGGCTCGCTCACTTGCTCTCATGTCTGGCTCCCTCGCTCTCATATCTGGCTCGCTCGCTTGCTCTCTTGTCTGTCTCGCTCGCTCTCATATCTGGCTCGCTCGCTTGCTCTCATGTCTGGCTCGCTCGCTCTCATATCTGGCTCGCTCTCTTGCTCTCATGTCTGGCTCGCTCTCTTATCTCGCTCGCTCTCATATCTGGCTCGCTCGCTTGCTCTCATATCTGACTCTCTCACTTGCTCTCTTGTCTGACTCGCTCTCTTATCTCAATCGATCTAATATCTTCCTCGCTCGCTTGCTCTCACGTCTGGCTCACTCGCTCTCATATCTGGCTCGCTCGCTTGCTCTCTGGTCTGGCTCGCTCCCTTGCTCTCTGGTCTGGCTCGCTTTCTTATCTGGCTCGCTCGCTCTCATATCTGGCTCGCTCGCTTGCTCTCATGTCTTGCTCACTCTCTTGCTCTCTTGTCTGGCTCGCTCTCTTATCTGGCTCGCTCGCATATCCTGCTTGCTCGTTCTCATATCTTGCTCGCTTACTCTCATGTCTGGCTCGCTCGCTCTCACATCTGGCTCCCTCGCTTGCTCTCTTGTCTGGCTCGCTCTCTAATCTGGCTCGCTCTCATATCTTGCTTGCTCGCTTGCTCTCATGTTAGGCTCGCTCGCTCACATATCTGGCTCGCTCGATTTCTCTCTTGTCTGGCTCGCTCTCTAATCTGGCTCGCTCACATATCTGGCTTGCTCGCTTGCTCTCATATCTGGCTCGCTCGCTTGCTCTCATGTCTGGCTCGCTCGCACTCATATCTGGCTCGCTCGCTTTCTCTCATGTCTGTCTCGCTCGCTCTCATATCTGTTTCGCTCCCTTGCGCTCTTGTCTGGATCGCTCTCTTATCTGGCTCGCTCTCATATCTGGCTTGCTCGCTTGCTCTCATATCTGGCTCGCTCGCTTGCTCTCCATGTCTGGCTCGCTCTCATATCTGGCTCGCTCACTTGCTCTCATATCTGGCTCGCTCGCTTGCTCTCTGGTCTGGCCCGCTCCCTTGCTCTCTGGTCTGGCTCGCTTTCTTATCTGGCTCGCTCGCTCTCATATCTGGCTCGCTCGCTTGCTCTCATGTCTTGCTCGCTCTCTTGCTCTCTTGTCTGGCTCGCTCTCTTATCTGGCTCGCTCGCATATCCTGCTTGCTCGTTCTCATATCTTGCTCGCTTGCTCTCATGTCTGGCTCGCTCTCTCTCATATCTGGCTCGCTCGCTTGCTCTCATGTCTGGCTCGCTCGCTCTCACATCTGGCTCCCTCGCTTGCTCTCATATCTGGCTCGCTCGCTTGCTCTCATGTCTGGCTCGCTCTCATATCTGGCTCGCTCACTTGCTCTCATATCTGGCTCGCTCGCTTGCTCTCTGGTCTGGCTCGCTCCCTTGCTCTCTGGTCTGGCTCGCTTTCTTATCTGGCTCGCTCGCTCTCATATCTGGCTCGCTCGCTTGCTCTCATGTCTTGCTCGCTCTCTTGCTCTCTTGTCTGGCTCGCTCTCTTATCTGGCTCGCTCGCATATCCTGCTTGCTCGTTCTCATATCTTGCTCGCTTACTCTCATGTCTGGCTCGCTCGCTCTCACATCTGGCTCCCTCGCTTGCTCTCTTGTCTGGCTCGCTCTCTAATCTGGCTCGCTCTCATATCTTGCTTGCTCGCTTGCTCTCATGTTAGGCTCGCTCGCTCACATATCTGGCTCGCTCGATTTCTCTCTTGTCTGGCTCGCTCTCTAATCTGGCTCGCTCACATATCTGGCTTGCTCGCTTGCTCTCATATCTGGCTCGCTCGCTTGCTCTCATGTCTGGCTCGCTCGCACTCATATCTGGCTCGCTCGCTTTCTCTCATGTCTGTCTCGCTCGCTCTCATATCTGGCTCGCTCCCTTGCGCTCTTGTCTGGATCGCTCTCTTATCTGGCTCGCTCTCATATCTGGCTTGCTCGCTTGCTCTCATATCTGGCTCGCTCGCTTGCTCTCATGTCTGGCTCGCTCTCATATCTGGCTCGCTCACTTGCTCTCATATCTGGCTCGCTCGCTTGCTCTCTGGTCTGGCTCGCTCCCTTGCTCTCTGGTCTGGCTCGCTTTCTTATCTGGCTCGCTCGCTCTCATATCTGGCTCGCTCGCTTGCTCTCATGTCTTGCTCGCTCTCTTGCTCTCTTGTCTGGCTCGCTCTCTTATCTGGCTCGCTCGCATATCCTGCTTGCTCGTTCTCATATCTTGCTCGCTTGCTCTCATGTCTGGCTCGCTCTCTCTCATATCTGGCTCGCTCGCTTGCTCTCATGTCTGGCTCGCTCGCTCTCACATCTGGCTCCCTCGCTTGCTCTCTTGTCTGGCTCGCTCTCTAAACTGGCTCGCTCTCATATCTTGCTTGCTCGCTTGCTCTCATGTTAGGCTCGCTCGCTCTCATATCTGGCTCACTCGATTTCTCTCTTGTCTGGTTCGCTCTCTTATCTGGCTCGCTCTCATATCTGGCTTGCTCGCTTGCTCTCATATCTGGCTCGCTCGCTTGCTCTCATGTCTGGCTCGCTCGCACTCATATCTGGCTCGCTCGCTTTCTCTCATGTCTGTCTCGCTCGCTCTCATATCTGGCTCGCTCCCTTGCGCTCTTGTCTGGTTCGCTCTCTTGTCTGGCTCGCTCTCATATCTGGCTTGGTCGCTTGCTCTCATATCTGGCTCGCTCGCTCTCATATCTGGGTCGCTCGCTTGCTCTCATATCTGGCTCGCTCGCTTGCTCTCATGTCTGGCTCGCTCGCACTCATATCTGGCTCGCTCGCTTTCTCTCATGTCTGTCTCGCTCGCTCTCATATCTGGCTCGCTCCTTTGCGCTCTTGTCTGGTTCGCTCTCTTATCTGGCTCGCTCTCATATCTGGCTCGCTCGCTTGCTCTCATGTCTGGCTCGCTCGCACTCATATCTGGCTCGCTCGCTTTCTCTCATGTCTGTCTCGCTCGCTCTCATATCTGGCTCGCTCCCTTGCGCTCTTGTCTGGATCGCTCTCTTATCTGGCTCGCTCTCATATCTGGCTTGCTCGCTTGCTCTCATATCTGGCTCGCTCGCTTGCTCTCATGTCTGGCTCGCTCTCATATCTGGCTCGCTCACTTGCTCTCATATCTGGCTCGCTCGCTTGCTCTCTGGTCTGGCTCGCTCCCTTGCTCTCTGGTCTGGCTCGCTTTCTTATCTGGCTCGCTCGCTCTCATATCTGGCTCGCTCGCTTGCTCTCATGTCTTGCTCGCTCTCTTGCTCTCTTGTCTGGCTCGCTCTCTTATCTGGCTCGCTCGCATATCCTGCTTGCTCGTTCTCATATCTTGCTCGCTTGCTCTCATGTCTGGCTCGCTCTCTCTCATATCTGGCTCGCTCGCTTGCTCTCATGTCTGGCTCGCTCGCTCTCACATCTGGCTCCCTCGCTTGCTCTCTTGTCTGGCTCGCTCTCTAAACTGGCTCGCTCTCATATCTTGCTTGCTCGCTTGCTCTCATGTTAGGCTCGCTCGCTCTCATATCTGGCTCACTCGATTTCTCTCTTGTCTGGTTCGCTCTCTTATCTGGCTCGCTCTCATATCTGGCTTGCTCGCTTGCTCTCATATCTGGCTCGCTCGCTTGCTCTCATGTCTGGCTCGCTCGCACTCATATCTGGCTCGCTCGCTTTCTCTCATGTCTGTCTCGCTCGCTCTCATATCTGGCTCGCTCCCTTGCGCTCTTGTCTGGTTCGCTCTCTTATCTGGCTCGCTCTCATATCTGGCTTGGTCGCTTGCTCTCATATCTGGCTCGCTCGCTCTCATATCTGGGTCGCTCGCTTGCTCTCATATCTGGCTCGCTCGCTTGCTCTCATGTCTGGCTCGCTCGCACTCATATCTGGCTCGCTCGCTTTCTCTCATGTCTGTCTCGCTCGCTCTCATATCTGGCTCGCTCCTTTGCGCTCTTGTCTGGTTCGCTCTCTTATCTGGCTCGCTCTCATATCTGGCTTGCTCGCTTGCTCTCATATCTGGCTCGCTCGCTCTCATATCTGGCTCGCTCGCTTGCTCTCATGTGTGGCTCGCTCGCTCTCATATCTGGCTCGCTCGATTGCTCTCATGTCTGGCTCACTTGCTCTCATACCTGGCTCGCTCGCTTGCTCTCATATCTGGCTCGCTCGCTCTCATATCTGGCTCGCTCGCTTGCTCTCATGTGTGGCTCGCTCGCTCTCATATCTGGCTCGCTCGATTGCTCTCATGTCTGGCTCACTTGCTCTCATACCTGGCTCGCTCGCTTGCTCTCATGTCTGGCTCACTTGCTCTCATACCTGGCTCGCTCGCTTGCTCTCATGTCTGGCTCGCTCGCTCTCATATCTGGCTCGCTCGCTCGCATATCTGGCTCGCTCGCTTGCTCTCTTGTCTGACTCGCTCTCTTATCTGGCTCGCTCGCATATCTGGCTTGCTCGCTTGCTCTCATCTGGCTCGCTCGCTTGCTCTCATATCTGGCTCGCTTGCTCTCTTGTCTGGCTCGCTCTCTTATCTCGCTCGCTCTCATATCTGGCTCGCTCGCTTGCTCTCATATCTGGCTCACTCGCTTGCTCTCTTGTCTGGTTCGCTCTCTTATCTGGCTCGCTCGCTTGCATATCTGGCTCGCTCGCTTGCTCTCTTGTCTGGCTCACTCTCTTATCTGGCTCGCTCGCATATCTGTCTCCCTCGCTCTCATATGTGGCTCGCTTGCTCTCTTGTCTGGCTCGCTCTCTTATCTCGCTCGCTCTCATATCTGTCTCGCTCGCTTGCTCTCATATCTGGCTCGCTCACTTGCTCTCTTGTCTGGCTCGCTCTCTTATCTGACTTGCTCGCATATCTGGCTCGCTCGATCTCATATCTTGCTCGCTCGCTTGCTCTCATGTTTGGTTCGCTCGATCTCATATCTTTCTCGCTGGCTTGCTCTCATGTCTGGCTTACTCGCTCTCATATCTGGCTTGCTCGCTTGCTCTCATGTCTGGCTCGCTCGCTCTCATATCTTGCTCGCTCGCTTGCTCTCATGTCTGTCTCGCTCTCTCTCATATCTGGCTCGCTTGCTCTCATGTCTGGCTCGCTCGCTCTCATATCTGGCTCGCTCGCTTGCTCTCATGTCTGGCTCGCTCGCTCTCATATCTGGCTCGCTCGCTTGCTCTCTTGTCTGGTTCGCTCTCTTATCTGGCTCGCTCGCTTGCATATCTGGCTCGCTCGCTCTCATATCTGTCTCGCTCGCTTGCTCTCATCTCTGGCTTGCTCGCTCTCATATCTGGCTCGCTCGCTTGCTCTCTTGTCTGGATCGCTCTCTTATCTGGCTCGCTCTCATATCTTGCTCGCTCGCTTGCTCTCATGTCTGGCTCGCTCTCATATCTGGCTCGCTCGCTTGCTCTCATGTCTGGCTCGCTTGCTCTCATATCTAGCTCGCTCGCTTGCTCTCATGTCTGGCTCGCTCGCTCTCATATCTGGCTCGCTCGATTGCTCTCATTTCTGGCTCACTTGCTCTCATACCTGGCTCACTCGCTTGCTCTCATGTCTGGCTCGCTCTCATATCTGGCTCGCTCGCTCGCATATCTGGCTCGCTCGCTTGCTCTCTTGTCTGGCTCACTCTCTTATCTGGCTTGCTCGCTCGCATATCTGGCTCGCTCGCTTGCTCTCTTGTCTGACTCGCTCTCTTATCTTGCTCGCTCGCTCGCATATCTGGCTCGCTCGCTTGCTCTCATCTGGCTCGCTCGCTTGCTCTCATATCTGGCTCGCTCGCTTGCTCTCTTGTCTGGCTCACTCTCTTATCTTGCTCGCTCTCATATCTGGCTCGCTCGCTTGCTCTCATATCTGGCTCGCTCACTTGCTTTCTTGTCTGGCTCGCTCTCTTATCTGACTCGCTCGCATATCTGGCTCACTCGATCTCATATCTTGCTCGCTCGCTTGCTCTCATGTCTGGCTTGCTCGCTCTCATATCTGGCTCGCTCGCTTGCTCTCTTGTCTGGATCGCTCTCTTATCTGGCTCGCTCTCATATCTTGCTCGCTCGCTTGCTCTCATTTCTGGCTCGCTCTCATATCTGGCTCGCTCGCTTGCTCTCATGTCTGGCTCGCTTGCTCTCATATCTGGCTCGCTCGCTTGCTCTCATGTCTGGCTCACTCGCTCTCATATCTGGCTCGCTCGCTTGCTCTCATGTCTGGCTCGCTCGCTCTCATATCTGGCTCGCTCGCTTGCTCTCATGTCTGGCTCGCTTGCTCGCACACCTGGCTCGCTCGCTTGCTCTCTTGTCTGGCTCGCTCTCTTATCTGGCTCGCTCGCTCGCATATCTGGCTCGCTCGCTTGCTCTCATCTGGCTCGCTCGCTTGCTCTGATATCTGGCTCGCTCACTTGCTCTCTTGTCTGGCTCGCTCTCTTATCTTGCTCGCTCTCATATCTGTCTCGCTTGCTTGCTCTCATATCTGGCTCGCTCGTTTGCTCTCATATCTGGCTCGCTCACTTGCTCTCTTGTCTGGCTCGCTCTCTTATCTGGCTCACTCTCATATCTGGCTCGCTCTCATGTCTGGCTCGCTCTCATATTTGGCTTGCTCGCTTGCTCTCATGTCTGGCTCGCTCGCTCTCATATCTGGCTCGCTCGCTTGCTCTCATGTCTGGCTCGCTTGCTCTCATATCTGGCTCGCTCGCTTGCTCTCATGTCTGGCTCACTCACTCTCATATCTGGCTCGCTCGCTTGCTCTCATGTCTGGCTCGCTCGCTCTCATATCTGGCTCGCTCGCTTGCTCTCATGTCTGGCTCGCTTGCTGTCATATCTGGCTCGCTCGATTGCTCTCATGTCTGGCTCGCTTGCTCTCATACCTGCCTTGCTCGCTTGCTCTCATGTCTGGCTCGCTCGCTCTCATATCTGGCTCGCTCGCTCGCATATCTGACTCGCTGGCTTGCTCTCTTGTCTGGCTTACTCTCTTATCTGGCTTGCTCGCTCGCATATTTGGCTCGCTCGCTTGCTCTCTTGTCTGGCTCGCTCTCTTATCTGGCTCGCTCGCTCGCATATCTGGCTCGCTCGCTTGCTCTCGTATCTGGCTCGCTCGCTTGCTCTCTTGCCTGGCTCGCTCTCTTATCTCGCTCGCTCTCATATCTGACTCGCTCGCTCGCTCTCATATCTGGCTCGCTCGTTTGCTCTCATGTCTGGCTCACTTGCTCTCATACCTGGCTCGCTCGCTTGCTCTCATGTCTGGCTCGCTCGCTCTCATATCTGGCTCGCTCGCTTGCTCTCATGTCTGGCTCGCTCACTCTCATATCTGGCTCGCTCGCTTGCTCTCATGTCTGGCTCGCTCGCTCTCATATCTGGCTCGCTCGCTTGCTCTCATGTCTGGCTCGATCGCTCTCATATCTGGCTCGCTCGCTTGCTATCATGTCTGGCTCGCTCGCTCTTATATCTGGCTCGCTCGCTTGCTCTCATGTCTGGCTCGCTCACTCTCATATCTGGCTCGCTTGAGTGCTCTCATGTCTGGCTCACTTGCTCTCATACCTGGCTCGCTCGCTTGCTCTCATGTCTGGCTCGCTCGCTCTCATATCTGGCTCGCTCGCTCGCATATCTGGCTCGCTCGCTTGCTCTCTTGTCTGACTCGCTCTCTTATCTGGCTCGCTCGCATATCTGGCTTGCTCGCTTGCTCTCATCTGGCTCGCTCGCTTGCTCTCATATCTGGCTCGCTCGCTTGCTCTCTTGTCTGGCTCGCTCTCTTATCTCGCTCGCTCTCATATCTGGCTCGCTCGCTTGCTCTCATATCTGGCTCGCTCGCTTGCTCTCTCTTCTGGTTCGCTCTCTTATCTGGCTCGCTCGCTTGCATATCTGGCTCACTTGCTCTCTTGTCTGGCTCACTCTCTTATCTGGCTCGCTCGCTCGCATATCTGGCTCCCTCGCTCTCATATCTGGCTCGCTCGCTTGCTCTCATATCTGGCTCGCTTGCTCTCTTGTCTGGCTCGCTCTCTTATCTCGCTCGCTCTCATATCTGGCTCGCTTGCTCGCTCTCATATCTGGCTCGCTCGCTCTCATATCTGGCTCGCTCACTTGCTCTCTTGTCTGGCTCGCTCTCTTATCTGACTTTCTCGCATATCTGACTCGCTCGATCTGATATCTTGCTCGCTCGCTTGCTCTCATGTCTGGCTCACTCGCTCTCATATCTGGCTCGCTCACTTGCTCTCATGTCTGGCTCCCTCGCTCTCATATCTGGCTCGCTCGCTTGCTCTCTTGTCTGGCTCGCTCGCTCTCATATCTGGCTCGCTCGCTTGCTCTCATGTCTGGCTCGCTCGCTCTCATATCTGGCTCGCTCTCTTGCTCTCATGTCTGGCTCGCTCTCTTATCTCGCTCGCTCTCATATCTGGCTCTCTCGCTTGCTCTCATATCTGACTCTCTCACTTGCTCTCTTGTCTGACTCGCTCTCTTATCTCGCTCGATCTCATATCTTCCTCGCTCGCTTGCTCTCACGTCTGGCTCACTCGCTCTCATATCTGGCTCGCTCGCTTGCTCTCATGTCTGGCTCGCTCGCTCTCATATATTGCTCGCTCGCTTGCTCTCATGTCTGTCTCGCTCGCTCTCATATCTGGCTCGCTCGCTTGCTCTCATATCTGGCTCACTCACTTGCTCTCATATCTGGCTCGCTCTTTTATCTGGCTCGCTCACTCGCATATCTGGGTCGCTCGCTCTCATATCTTGCTCGCTAGCTTGCTCTCATGTCTGGCTCGCTCGCTCTCATAACTGGCTCGCTCGATTGCTCTCTTGTCTGGTTCGCCCTCTTATCTGTCTCGCTCTAATATCTGGCTTGCTCGCTGGCTCTCATATCTGGCTCGCTCGCTTGCTCTCATGTCTGGCTCGCTCGTTCTCATATCTGGCTCGCTCACTTGCTCTCATGTCTGTCTTGCTCGCTCTCATATCTGGCTCGCTCGCTTGCTCTCATGTCTGGCTCGCTCGCTCTCATATCTGGCTCGCTCGCTTGCTCTCTTGTCTGGCTCACTCTCTTATCCGGCTCGCTCGCTCGCATATCTGGCTCGCTTGCTTGCTCTCTTGTCTGGCTTGCTCTCTTATCTGGCTCGCTCGCTTGCTCTCATCTGCCTCGCTCGCTTGCTCTCATATCTGGCTCGCTCGCTTGGTCTCTCGTCTGGCTCACTCTCTTATCTGGCTCGCTCGCATATCTGGCTCGCTCGCTTGCTCTCATCTGGCTCGCTCGCTTGCTCTCATATTTGGCTCGCTCACTTGCTCTCTTGTCTGGCTCGCTCTCTTATCTCGCTCGCTCTCATATCAGGCTTGCTCGCTTGCTCTTATATCTGGCCCGCTCGCTTGCTCTCATATCTGGCTCGCTCACTTGCTCTCTTGTCTGGCTCGCTCTCTTATCTGACTCGCTCGCATATCTTGCTCGCTCGATCTCATATCTTGCTCGCTCGCTTGCTCTCATGTCTGGCTTGCTCGCTCTCATATCTGGCTCGCTCGCTTGCTCTTTTGTCTGGATCGCTCTCTTATCTGGCTCGCTCTCATATCTTGCTCGCTCGCTTGCTCTCATGTCTGGCTCGCTCTCTTATCTGGCTCGCTCGCTTGCTCTCATATCTGGCTCGCTCGCTCTCATATCTGGCTCGCTCGCTTGCTCTCATGTCTGGCTCGCTTGCTCTCATATCTGGCTCGATTGCTCGCATATCTGGCTCGCTCGCTTGCTCTCATGTCTAGCTCGCTCGCTCTCATATCTGGCTCGCTCGCTTGCTCTCATGTCTGGCTCGCTCGCTCTCATATCTGGCTCGCTCGCTTGCTCTCATGTCTGGCTCGCTCGCTCTCATATCTGGCTCGCTCGCTTGCGCTCATGTCTGGCTCGCTCGCCCTCATATCTGGCTTGCTCGCTTGCTCTCATGTCTTTCTCGCTCGCTCTCATATCTGGTTCGCTCACTTGCTCTCTTGTCTGGCTCTCTCCCTTATCTGGCTCGCTCGCATATCTGACTTGCTCGCACTCATATCTGTTTCGCTCGCTTGCTCTCATATCCGGCTAGCTTGCTTGCTCTCTTGTCTGGCTCGCTCTCTTATCTGGCTCGCTCGCTCGCATTTCTGGCTCGCTTGCATATCTGGCTCGCTCGCTCTCATATCTTGCTCGCTCGCTTGGTCTCATGTCTGGCTCGCTCGCTCTCATATCTGGCTCGCTCGCTTGCTCTCATATCTGGCTCGCTCGCTTGCTCTCATATCTGGCTCGCTCGCTTGCTCTCATATCTGACTCGCTCGCTTGCTCTTATATCTTACTCGCTCGCTTGCTCTCTTGTCTGGCTCGCTCTATTATCTGGCTCGCTCGCATATCTGGCTCGCTTGCTTGCTCTCATATCTGGCTCGCTCGCTCTCATATCTGGCTCGCTCGCTTGCTCTCATATCTGGCTTGCTCGCTCTCATATCTGGCTCGCTCGCTTGCTCTCTTGTCTGGATCGCTCTATTATCTGGCTCGCTCTCATATCTTGCTCGCTCGCTTGCTCTCATGTCTGGCTCGCTCTCATATCTGGCTCGCTCGCTTGCTCTCATGTCTGGCTCGCTCGCTCTCATATCTGGCTCGCTCGCTTGCTCTCATGTCTGGCTCGATCGCTCTCATATCTGGCTCGCTCGCTTGCTCTCATATCTGACTCGCTCGCTTGCTCTCATATCTGGCTCGCTCGCTTGCTCTCATGTCTGGCTTGCTCGCTCTCATATCTGGGTCGCTCGCTTGCTCTTTTGTCTGGATCGCTCTCTTATCTGGCTCGCTCTCATATCTTGCTCGCTCGCTTGCTCTCATGTATGGCTCGCTCTCATATCTGGCTCGCTCGCATGCTCTCATGTCTGGCTCGCTCGCTCTCATATCTGGCTCGCTCGCTTGCTCTCATGTCTGGCCCGCTCTCATATCTGGCTCGCTCGCTTGCTCTCATGTCTGGCTCACTCGCTCTCATATCTGGCTCGCTCGCTTGCTCTCATGTCTGGCTCGCTTGCTCTCATATCTGGCTCGCTCGCTTGCTCTCATGTCTGGCCCGCTCGCTCTCATATCTGGCTCGTTCGCTTGCTCTCATGTCTGGCCCGCTCGCTCTCATATCTGGCTCGTTCGATTGCTCTCATTTCTGGCTCACTTGCTCTCATACCTGGCTCACTCGCTTGCTCTCATGTCTGGCTCGCTCGCTTGCTCTCTTGTCTGGCACGCTCTCTTATCTGGCTCGCTCGCTCGCATATCTGGCTCGCTCGCTTGCTCTCATCTGGCTCGCTCGCTTGCTCTCATATCTGACTCGCTCGCTTGCTCTCTTGTCTGGCTCGCTCTCTTATCTCGCTCGCTCCCATATCTGGCTCGCTCGCTTGCTCTCATATCTGGCTCGCTCGTTTGCTCTCATATCTGGCTCGCTCACTTGCTCTCTTGTCTGGCTTGCTCGCTCTCATATCTGGCTCGCTCGCTTGCTCTCATGTCTGGCCCGCTCTCATATCTGGCTCGCTCGCTTGCTCTCATGTCTGGCTCACTCGCTCTCATATCTGGCTCGCTCGCTTGCTCTCATGTCTGGCTCACTCGCTCTCATATCTGGCTCGCTCGCTTGCTCTCATGTCTGGCTCACTCGCTTGCTCTCTTGTCTTGCTCACTCTCTTATCTGGCTTGCTCGCTCGCATATCTGGCTCGCTCGCTTGCTCTCTTGTCTGACTCGCTCTCTTATCTGGCTCGCTCGCTCGCATATCTGGCTCGCTCGCTTGCTCTCATCTGGCTCGCTCGCTTGCTCTCATATCTGGCTCGCTCGCTTGCTCTCTTGTCTGGCTCACTCTCTTATCTTGCTCGCTCTCATATCTGGCTCGCTCGCTTGCTCTCATATCTGGCTCGCTCACTTGCTCTCTTGTCTGGCTCGCTCTCTTATCTGACTCGCTCGCATATCTGGCTCGCTCGATCTCATATCTTGCTCGCTCGCTTGCTCTCATGTCTGGCTTGCTCGCTCTCATATCTGGCTCGCTCGCTTGCTTTCATGTCTATCTCGCTCGCTCTCATATCTGGCTCGCTCGCTTGCTCTCATGTCTGGCTCACTCACTTTCATATCTGGCTCGCTCGCTTGCTCTCATGTCTGGCTCGCTCGCTCTCATATCTGGCTCGCTCGCTTGCTCTCATGTCTGGCTCGCTTGCTGTCATATCTGGCTCGCTCGATTGCTCTCATGTCTGGCTCGCTTGCTCTCATACCTGGCTTGCTCGCTTACTCTCATGTCTGGCTCGCTCGCTCTAATATCTGGCTCGCTCGCTCGCATATCTGGCTCGCTCGCTTGCTCTCTTGTCTGGCTCACTCTCTTAGCTGGCTTGCTCAATCGCATATCTGGCTCGCTCGCTTGCTCTCTTGTCTGGCACGCTCTCTTATCTGGCTCGCTCGCTCGCATATCTGGCTCGCTCGCTTGCTCTCATCTGGCTCGCTCGCTTGCTCTCATATCTGACTCGCTCGCTTGCTCTCTTGTCTGGCTCGCTCTCTTATCTCGCTCGCTCCCATATCTGGCTCGCTCGCTTGCTCTCATATCTGGCTCGCTCGTTTGCTCTCATATCTGGCTCGCTCACTTGCTCTCTTGTCTGGCTCGCTCGCTCTCATATCTGGCTCGCTCGCTTGCTCTCATGTCTGGCTCGCTTGCTGTCATATCTGGCTCGCTCGATTGCTCTCATGTCTGGCTCGCTTGCTCTCATACTTGGCTTGCTCGCTTGCTCTCATGTCTGGCTCACTCGCTCTCATATCTGGCTCGCTCGCTCGCATATCTGGCTCGCTCGCTTGCTCTCTTGTCTGGCTCACTCTCTTAGCTGGCTTGCTCGCTAGCATATCTGGCTCGCTCGCTTGCTCTCTTGTCTGGCTCGCTCTCTTATCTGGCTCGCTCGCTCGCATATCTGGCTCGCTCGCTTGCTCTCATCTGGCTCGCTCGCTTGCTCTCATATCTGGCTCGCTCGCTTGCTCTCTTGTCTAGCTCGCTCTCTTATCTCGCTCGCTCTCATATCTTGCTCGCTCGCTTGCTCTCATTTCTGGCTCGCTCTCATATCTGGCTCGCTCGCTTGCTCTCATGTCTGGCTCGCTCGCTCTCATATCTGGCTCGCTCGCTTGCTCTCATGTCTGGCTCACTCGCTCTCATATCTGGCTCGCTCGCTTGCTCTCATGTCTGGCTCGCTCGCTCTCATATCTGGCTCGCTCGCTTGCTCTCATGTCTGGCTCGCTTGCTGTCATATCTGGCTCGCTTGCTCTCATACCTGCCTTGCTCGCTTGCTCTCATGTCTGGCTCGCTCGCTCTCATATCTGGCTCGCTCGCTCGCATATCTGGCTCGCTCGCTTGCTCTCTTGTCTGGCTCACTCTCTTATCTGGCTTGCTCGCTCGCATATCTGGCTCGCTCGCTTGCTCTCATCTGGCTCGCTCGCTTGCTCTCATATCTGGCTCGCTCGCTTGCTCTCTTGTCTGGCTCGCTCTCTTATCTCGCTCGCTCTCATATCTGGCTCGCTCGCTTGCTCTCATGTCTGGCTCGCTTGCTCTCATATCTGGCTCGATTGCTCGCATATCTGGCTCGCTCGCTTGCTCTCATGTCTAGCTCGCTCGCTCTCATATCTGGATCGCTCGCTTGCTCTCATGTCTGGCTCGCTCGCTCTCATATCTGGCTCGCTCGCTTGCTCTCATGTCTGGCTCGCTCGCTCTCATATCTGGCTCGCTCACTTGCGCTCATGTCTGGCTCGCTCGCCCTCATATCTGGCTTGCTCGCTTGCTCTCATGTCTTTCTCGCTCGCTCTCATATCTGGTTCGCTCACTTGCTCTCTTGTCTGGCTCTCTCCCTTATCTGGCTCGCTCGCATATCTGACTTGCTCGCACTCATATCTGTTTCGCTCGCTTGCTCTCATATTCGGCTAGCTTGCTTGCTCTCTTGTCTGGCTCGCTCTCTTATCTGGCTCGCTCGCTCGCATTTCTGGCTCGCTTGCATATCTGGCTCGCTCGCTCTCATATCTTGCTCGCTCGCTTGGTCTCATGTCTGGCTCGCTCGCTCTCATATCTGGCTCGCTCGCTTGCTCTCATATCTGGCTCGCTCGCTTGCTCTCATATCTGGCTCGCTCGCTTGCTCTCATATCTGACTCGCTCGCTTGCTCTTATATCTTACTCGCTCGCTTGCTCTCTTGTCTGGCTCGCTCTCTTATCTGGATCGCTCGCATATCTGGCTCGCTTGCTTGCTCTCATATCTGGCTCGCTCGCTCTCATATCTGGCTCGCTCGCTTGCTCTCATATCTGGCTTGCTCGCTCTCATATCTGGCTCGCTCGCTTGCTCTCTTGTCTGGATCGCTCTCTTATCTGGCTCGCTCTCATATCTTGCTCGCTCGCTTGCTCTCATGTCTGGCTCGCTCTCATATCTGGCTCGCTCGCTTGCTCTCATGTCTGGCTCGCTCGCTCTCATATCTGGCTCGCTCGCTTGCTCT
Source organism: Hyla sarda (assembly GCF_029499605.1). Taxonomy (NCBI): domain Eukaryota; kingdom Metazoa; phylum Chordata; class Amphibia; order Anura; family Hylidae; genus Hyla; species Hyla sarda. The sequence goes on from NW_026610608.1 coordinate 195,011, forward strand.
CATGTCTGGCTCGATCGCTCTCATATCTGGCTCGCTCGCTTGCTCTCATATCTGACTTGCTCGCTTGCTCTCATATCTGGCTCGCTCGCTTGCTCTCATGTCTGGCTTGCTCGCTCTCATATCTGGGTCGCTCGCTTGCTCTTTTGTCTGGATCGCTCTCTTATCTGGCTCGCTCTCATATCTTGCTCGCTCGCTTGCTCTCATGTATGGCTCGCTCTCATATCTGGCTCGCTCGCATGCTCTCATGTCTGGCTCGCTCGCTCTCATATCTGGCTCGCTCGCTTGCTCTCATGTCTGGCCCGCTCTCATATCTGGCTCGCTCGCTTGCTCTCATGTCTGGCTCACTCGCTCTCATATCTGGCTCGCTCGCTTGCTCTCATGTCTGGCTCGCTCGCTCTCATATCTGGCTCGCTCGCTTGCTCTCATGTCTGGCTCGCTTGCTCTCATATCTGGCTCGCTCGCTTGCTCTCATGTCTGGCCCGCTCGCTCTCATATCTGGCTCGCTCGATTGCTCTCATTTCTGGCTCACTTGCTCTCATACCTGGCTCACTCGCTTGCTCTCATGTCTGGCTCGCTCGCACTCATATCTGGCTCGCTCGCTCGCATATCTGGCTCGCTCGCTTGTTCTCTTGTCTTGCTCACTCTCTTATCTGGCTTGCTCGCTCGCATATCTGGCTCGCTCGCTTGCTCTCTTGTCTGACTCGCTCTCTTATCTGGCTCGCTCGCTCGCATATCTGGCTCGCTCGCTTGCTCTCATCTGGCTCGCTCGCTTGCTCTCATATTTGGCTCGCTCGCTTGCTCTCTTGTCTGGCTCACTCTCTTATCTTGCTCGCTCTCATATCTGGCTCGCTCGCTTGCTCTCATATCTGGCTCGCTCACTTGCTCTCTTGTCTGGCTCGCTCTCTTATCTGACTCGCTCGCATATCTGGCTCGCTCGATCTCATATCTTGCTCGCTCGCTTGCTCTCATGTCTGGCTTGCTCGCTCTCATATCTGGCTCGCTCGCTTGCTCTCTTGTCTTAATCGCTCTATTATCTGGCTCGCTCTCATATCTTACTCGCTCGCTTGCTCTCATTTCTGGCTCGCTCTCATATCTGGCTCGCTCGTTTGCTTTCATGTCTGGCTCGCTCGCTCTCATATCTGGCTCGCTCGCTTGCTCTCATGTCTGGCTCTCTCTCTCTCATATCTAGCTCGCTAGCTTGCTCTCAATTCTGGCTCGCTTGCTCTCATACCTGGCTTGCTCGCTTACTCTCATGTCTGGCTCGCTCGCTCTCATCTCTGGCTCGCTCGCTCGCATATCTGGCTCGCTCGCTTGCTCTCTTGTCTGGCTCACTCTCTTAGCTGGCTTGCTCAATCGCATATCTGGCTCGCTCGCTTGCTCTCTTGTCTGGCACGCTCTCTTATCTGGCTCGCTCGCTCGCATATCTGGCTCGCTCGCTTGCTCTCATCTGGCTCGCTCGCTTGCTCTCATATCTGACTCGCTCGCTAGCTCTCTTGTCTGGCTCGCTCTCTTATCTCGCTCGCTCTCATATCTGGCTCGCTCGCTTGCTCTCATATCTGGCTCGCTCGTTTGTTCTCATATCTGGCTCGCTCACTTGCTCTCTTGTCTGGCTCGCTCGCTCTCATATCTGGCTCGCTCGCTTGCTCTCATGTCTGGCTCGCTTGCTGTCATATCTGGCTCGCTCGATTGCTCTCATGTCTGGCTCGCTTGCTCTCATACTTGGCTTGCTCGCTTGCTCTCATGTCTGGCTCACTCGCTCTCATATCTGGTTCGCTCGCTCGCATATCTGGCTCGCTCACTTGCTCTCTTGTCTGGCTCACTCTCTTAGCTGGCTTGCTCGCTAGCATATCTGGCTCGCTCGCTTGCTCTCTTGTCTGGCTCGCTCTCTTATCTGGCTCGCTCGCTCGCATATCTGGCTCGCTCGCTTGCTCTCATCTGGCTCGCTCGCTTGCTCTCATATCTGGCTCGCTCGCTTGCTCTCTTGTCTGGCTCGCTCTCTTATCTCGCTCGCTCTCATATCTTGCTCGCTCGCTTGCTCTCATTTCTGGCTCGCTCTCATATCTGGCTCGCTCGCTTGCTCTCATGTCTGGCTCGCTCGCTCTCATATCTGGCTCGCTCGCTTGCTCTCATGTCTGGCTCGCTTGCTCTCATATCTGGCTCGCTCGCTTGCTCTCATGTCTGGCTCACTCGCTCTCATATCTGGCTCGCTCGCTTGCTCTCATGTCTGGCTCGCTCGCTCTCATATCTGGCTCGCTCGCTTGCTCTCATGTCTGGCTCGCTTGCTGTCATATCTGGCTCGCTCGATTGCTCTCATGTCTGGCTCGCTTGCTCTCATACCTGCCTTGCTCGCTTGCTCTCATGTCTGGCTCGCTCGCTCTCATATCTGGCTCGCTCGCTCGCATATCTGGCTCGCTCGCTTGCTCTCTTGTCTGGCTCACTCTCTTATCTGACTCGCTCGCTCGCATATCTGGCTCCCTCGCTCTCATATCTGGCTCGCTTGCTCTCATATCTGGCTCGCTCGCTTGCTCTCTTGTCTGGCTCGCTCTCTTATCTTGCTCGCTCTCATATCTGGCTCGCTCGCTTGCTCTCATATATGGCTCGCTCGCTTGCTCTCATATCTGGCTCGCTCACTTGCTCTCTTGTCTGGCTCGCTCTCTTATCTGGCTCACTCGCATAACTGGCTCGCTCGATCTCATATCTTTCTCGCTGGCTTGCTCTCATGTCTGGCTCACTCGCTCTCATATCTGGCTCGCTCGCTTGCTCTCATGTCTGGCTCGCTCGCTCTCATATTTTGCTCGCTCGCTTTCTCTCATGTCTGTCTCGCTCTCATATCTGGCTCGCTCGCTTGCTCTTATGTCTGGCTTGCTCTCATATCTGGCTCGCTCGCTTGCTCTCATGTCTGGCTCGCTCGCTCTCATATCTGGCTCGCTCGCTCGCATATCTGGTTCGCTCGTTTGCTCTCTTGTCTGGCTCGCTCTCTTATCTGGCTCGCTCGCTCGCATATCTGGCTCGCTCGCTTGCTCTCATCTGGCTCGCTCTCATATCTGGCTCGCTCGCTTGCTCTCATATCTGGCTCGCTCGTTTGCTCTCATATCTGGCTCGCTCACTTGCTCTCTTGTCTGGCTCGCTCTCTTATCTGGCTCGCTCTCATATCTGGCTCGCTCTCATGTCTGGCTCGCTCTCATATTTGGCTTGCTCGCTTTCTCTCATGTCTGGCTCGCTCGCTCTCATATCTGGCTCGCTCGCTTGCTCTCATGTCTGGCTCGCTCGCTCTCATATCTGGCTCGCTCGCTTGGTCTCATGTCTGGCTCGCTTGCTCTCATATCTGGCTCGCTCGCTTGCTCTCATGTCTGGCTCGCTTGCTGTCATATCTGGCTCGCTCGATTGCTCTCATGTCTGGCTCGCTTGCTCTCATACCTGCCTTGCTCGCTTGCTCTCATGTCTGGCTCGCTCGCTCTCATATCTGGCTCGCTCGCTCGCATATCTGGCTCGCTCGCTTGCTCTCTTGTCTGGCTCACTCTCTTATCTGGCTTGCTCGCTCGCATATCTGGCTCGCTCGCTTGCTCTCTTGTCTGGCTCGCTCGCTTGCTCTCTTGTCTGGCTCGCTCTCTTATCTCGCTCGCTCTCATATCTGGCTCGCTCGCTTGCTCTCATATCTGGCTCGCTCGCTCGCTCTCATATCTGGATCGCTCAATTGCTCTCATGTCTGGCTCACTTGCTCTCATACCTGGCTCGCTCGCTTGCTCTCATGTCTGGCTCGCTCGCTCTCATATCTGGCTCGCTTGCTTGCTCTCATGTCTGGCTCGCTCACTCTCATATCTGGCTCGCTCGCTTGCTCTCATGTCTGGCTCGCTTGCTCTCATATCTGACTCGCTCGCTTGCTCTCATGTCTGGCTCGCTCGCTCTCATATCTGGCTCGCTCGATTACTCTCATGTCTGGCTCACTTGCTCTCATATATGGCTCGCTCGCTTGCTCTCATGTCTGGCTCGCTCGCTCTCATATCTGGCTCGCTCGCTTGCTCTCATGTCTGGCTCGCTCACTCTCACATCTGGCTCGCTCGATTGCTCTCATGTCTGGCTCACTTGCTCTCATACCTGGCTAGCTCGCTTGCTCTCATGTCTGGCTCGCTCGCTCGCATATCTGGCTCGCTCGCTTGCTCTCTTGTCTGACTCGCTCTCTTACCTGGCTCGCTCGCTCGCATATCTGGCTTGCTCGCTTGCTCTCATCTGGCTCGCTCGCTTGCTCTCATATCTGGCTCGCTCGCTTGCTCTCTTGTCTGGCTCGCTCTCTTATCTCGCTCGCTCTCATATCTGGCTCGCTCGCTTGCTCTCATATCTGGCTCGCTCGCTTGCTCTCTCTTCTGGTTCGCTCTCTTATCTGGCTCGCTCGCTTGCATATCTGGCTCGCTCGCTTGCTCTCTTGTCTGGCTCACTCTCTTATCTGGCTCGCTCGCATATCTGGCTCCCTCGCTCTCATATCTGGCTCGCTCGCTTGCTATCTTGTCTGGCTCGCTCTCTTATCTGACTTTCTTGCATATCTGACTCGCTCGATCTCATATCTTGCTCGCTCGCTTGCTCTCATGTCTGGCTCACTCGCTCTCATATCTGGCTCGCTCTCTTGCTCTCATGTCTGGCTCGCTCGCTCTCATGTCTGGCTCCCTCGCTCTCATATCTGGCTCGCTCGCTTGCTCTCTTGTCTTGTTAGCTCTCTTATCTGGCTCGCTCTCATATCTTGCTCGCTCGCTTGCTCTCATGTCTGGCTCGCTCTCATATCTGGCTCGCTCGCTTGCTCTCATGTCTGGCTCACTCGCTCTCATATCTGGCTCGCTCGCTTGCTCTCATGTCTGGCTCGCTCGCTCTCATATCTGGCTCGCTCGCTTGCTCTCATGTCTGGCTCGATCGCTCTCATATCTGGCTCGCTCGCTTGCTCTCATGTCTGGCTCGCTTGCTCTCATATGTGGCTCGCTCGCTTGCTCTCATGTCTGGCTCGCTTGCTCTCACACCTGGCTCGCTCGCTTGCTCTCATGTCTGGCTCGCTCTCATATCTGGCTCGCTCGCTTGCTCTCTTGTCTGGCTCACTCTCTTATCTGACTCGCTCGCATATCTGGCTCCCTCGCTCTCATATCTGGCTCGCTTGCTCTCATATCTGGCTCGCTCGCTTGCTCTCTTGTCTGGTTCGCTCTCTTATCTCGCTCGCTCTCATGTCTGGCTCGCTCGCTTGCTCTCATATCTGGCTCGCTCGCTTGCTCTCATATCTGGCTCGCTCACTTGCTCTCTTGTCTGGCTCGCTCTCTTATCTGGCTCGCTCGCATAACTGGCTCGCTCGATCTCATATCTTTCTCACTGGCTTGTTCTCATGTCTGGCTCACTCGCTCTCATATCTGGCTCGCTCGCTTGCTCTCATGTCTGGCTCGCTCTCATATCTGGCTCGCTCGCTTGCTCTCATGTCTGGCTCGCTCTCATATCTGGCTTGCTCGCTTGCTCTCATGTCTGGCTCGCTCGCTCTCATATCTGGTTCGCGCGCTTGCTCCCATATCTGGCTCGCTCGCTTGCTCTCTTGTCTGGCTCGCTCTCTTATCTCGCTCGCTCTCATATCTGGCTCGCTCGCTTGCTCTTATATCTGGCTCGCTCGCTTGCTCTCATATCTGGCTCGCTCACTTGCTCTCTTGTCTGGCTCGCTCTCTTATCTGACTTGCTCGCATATCTGGCTCGCTCGATCTCATATCTTGCTCGCTCGCTTGCTCTCATGTCTGGTTCGCTCGATCTCATATCTTTCTCGCTGGCTTTCTCTCATGTCTGGCTCACTCGCTCTCATATCTGGCTCGCTCGCTTGCTCTCATGTCTGGCTCGCTCGCTCTCATATCTTGCTCGCTCGCTTGCTCTCATGTCTGTCTCGCTCACTCTCATATCTGGCTCGCTCGCTTGCTCTCATGTCTGGCTCGCTCGCTCTCATATCTGGCTCGCTTGCTTGCTCTCATGTCTGGCTTGCTCGCTCTCATATCTGACTCGCTCGCTTGCTCTCTTGTCTGGTTCGCTCTCTTATCCGGCTCGCTCGCTTGCATATCTGGCTCGCTTGCTTGCTCTCATATCTGGCTCGCTCGCTTGCTCTCTTGTCTGGCTCGCTCTCTTATCTCGCTCGCTCTCATATCTGGCTCGCTCGCTTGCTCTCATATCTGGCTCGCTCACTTGCTCTCTTGTCTGGCTCGCTCTCTTATCTGACTTGCTCGCATATCTGGCTCGCTCGCTCTCATATCTGGCTCGCTCGCTTGCTCTCTTGTCTTGTTCGCTCTCTTATCTTGCTCGCTCTCATATCTTGCTCGCTCGCTTGCTCTCATGTCTGGCTCGCTCTCATATCTGGCCCGCTCGCTTGCTCTCATGTCTGGCTCACTCGCTCTCATATCTGGCTCGCTCGCTTGCTCTCATGTCTGGCTCGCTCGGTCTCATATCTGGCTCGCTCGCTTGCTCTCATGTCTGGCTCGCTTGCTCTCATATCTGGCTCGCTCGCTTGCTCTCATGTCTGGCTCGCTTGCTCTCATATATGGCTCGCTCGCTTGCTCTCATGTCTGGCTCGCTTGCTCTCACACCTGGCTCGCTCGCTTGCTCTCATGTCTGGCTCGCTCGCTCTCATATCTGGCTCGCTCGCTCGCATATCTGGCTCGCTCACTTGCTCTCTTGTCTGGCTCGCTCTCTTATCTGACTTGCTCGCATATCTGGCTCGCTCGATCTCATATCTTGCTCGCTCGCTTGCTCTCATGTCTGGCTCACTCGCTCTCATATCTTGCTCGCTCGCTTGCTCTCATGTCTGGCTCGCTCGCTCTCATATCTTGCTCGCTCGCTTGCCCTCATGTCTGGATCGCTCACTCTCATATCTGGCTCGCTCGCTTGCTCTCATATCTGGCTCGCTCGCTCTCATATCTGGCTCGCTCGCTTGCTCTCATGTCTGGCTCGCTCGCTCTCATATCTGGCTCGCTCGCTTGCTCTCATGTCTGGCTCGCTCGCTCTCATATCTGGCTCGCTCGCTTGCTCTCATGTCTGGCTCGCTCTCTCTCATATCTGGCTCGCTCGCTTGCTCTCATGTCTGGCTCGCTCACTCTCATATCTGGCTCGCTCGCTTGCTCTCATGTCTGTCTCGCTCGCTCTCATATCTGGCTCGCTCGCTTGCTCTCATGTCTGGCTCGCTCGCTCTCATATCTGGCTCGCTCGCTTGCTCTCATGTCTGGCTCGCTCGCTCTCATATCTGGCTCGCTCGCTTGCTCTCTTGTTTGGTTCGCTCTCTTATCTGGCTCGCTTGCTCTCATATCTGGCTCGCTCGCTTGCTCTCATATCTGGCTTGCTCGCTTGCTCTCTTGTCTGGCTCGCTCTCTTATCTTGCTAGTTCTCATATCTGGCTCGCTCGCTTGCTCTCTTGTCTGGTTCGCTCTCTTATCTGGCTCGCTTGCTCTCATATCTTGCTCGCTCGCTTGCTCTCATATCTTGCTCGCTCGCTTGCTCTCATGTCTGGCTCGATCGCTCTCATATTTGGCTCGCTCGCTTGCTCTCATGGTTGGCTCGCTTGCTCTCATATATGGCTCGCTCGCTTGCTCTCATGTCTGGCTCGCTTGCTCTCACACCTGGCTCGCTCGCTTGCTCTCATGTCTGGCTCGCTCGCTCTCATATCTGGCTCGCTCGCATATCTGGCTCGCTCACTTGCTCTCTTGTCTGGCTCACTCTCTTATCTGGCTCGCTCGCTCGCATATCTGGCTCCCTCGCTCTCATATCTGGCTCGCTCGCTTGCTCTCATATCTGGCTCGCTCGTTTGCTCTCTTGTCTGGCTCGCTCGCTCTCATATCTGGTTCGCGCGCTTGCTCCCATATCTGGCTCGCTCGCTTGCTCTCTTGTCTGGCTCGCTCTCTTATCTCGCTCGCTCTCATATCTGGCTCGCTCGCTTGCTCTTATATCTGGCTCGCTCGCTTGCTCTCATATCTGGCTCGCTCACTTGCTCTCTTGTCTGGCTCGCTCTCTTATCTGACTTGCTCGCATATCTGGCTCGCTCGATCTCATATCTTGCTCGCTCGCTTGCTCTCATGTCTGGTTCGCTCGATCTCATATCTTTCTCGCTGGCTTTCTCTCATGTCTGGCTCACTCGCTCTCATATCTGGCTCGCTCGCTTGCTCTCATGTCTGGCTCGCTCGCTCTCATATCTTGCTCGCTCGCTTGCTCTCATGTCTGTCTCGCTCACTCTCATATCTGGCTCGCTCGCTTGCTCTCATGTCTGGCTCGCTCGCTCTCATATCTGGCTCGCTTGCTTGCTCTCATGTCTGGCTTGCTCGCTCTCATATCTGACTCGCTCGCTTGCTCTCTTGTCTGGTTCGCTCTCTTATCCGGCTCGCTCGCTTGCATATCTGGCTCGCTTGCTTGCTCTCATATCTGGCTCGCTCGCTTGCTCTCTTGTCTGGCTCGCTCTCTTATCTCGCTCGCTCTCATATCTGGCTCGCTCGCTTGCTCTCATATCTGGCTCGCTCACTTGCTCTCTTGTCTGGCTCGCTCTCTTATCTGACTTGCTCGCATATCTGGCTCGCTCGCTCTCATATCTGGCTCGCTCGCTTGCTCTCTTGTCTTGTTCGCTCTCTTATCTTGCTCGCTCTCATATCTTGCTCGCTCGCTTGCTCTCATGTCTGGCTCGCTCTCATATCTGGCCCGCTCGCTTGCTCTCATGTCTGGCTCACTCGCTCTCATATCTGGCTCGCTCGCTTGCTCTCATGTCTGGCTCGCTCGGTCTCATATCTGGCTCGCTCGCTTGCTCTCATGTCTGGCTCGCTTGCTCTCATATCTGGCTCGCTCGCTTGCTCTCATGTCTGGCTCGCTTGCTCTCATATATGGCTCGCTCGCTTGCTCTCATGTCTGGCTCGCTTGCTCTCACACCTGGCTCGCTCGCTTGCTCTCATGTCTGGCTCGCTCGCTCTCATATCTGGCTCGCTCGCTCGCATATCTGGCTCGCTCACTTGCTCTCTTGTCTGGCTCGCTCTCTTATCTGACTTGCTCGCATATCTGGCTCGCTCGATCTCATATCTTGCTCGCTCGCTTGCTCTCATGTCTGGCTCACTCGCTCTCATATCTTGCTCGCTCGCTTGCTCTCATGTCTGGCTCGCTCGCTCTCATATCTTGCTCGCTCGCTTGCTCTCATGTCTGGATCGCTCACTCTCATATCTGGCTCGCTCGCTTGCTCTCATATCTGGCTCGCTCGCTCTCATATCTGGCTCGCTCGCTTGCTCTCATGTCTGGCTCGCTCGCTCTCATATCTGGCTCGCTCGCTTGCTCTCATGTCTGGCTCGCTCGCTCTCATATCTGGCTCGCTCGCTTGCTCTCATGTCTGGCTCGCTCTCTCTCATATCTGGCTCGCTCGCTTGCTCTCATGTCTGGCTCGCTCACTCTCATATCTGGCTCGCTCGCTTGCTCTCATGTCTGTCTCGCTCGCTCTCATATCTGGCTCGCTCGCTTGCTCTCATGTCTGGCTCGCTCGCTCTCATATCTGGCTCGCTCGCTTGCTCTCATGTCTGGCTCGCTCGCTCTCATATCTGGCTCGCTCGCTTGCTCTCTTGTTTGGTTCGCTCTCTTATCTGGCTCGCTTGCTCTCATATCTGGCTCGCTCGCTTGCTCTCATATCTGGCTTGCTCGCTTGCTCTCTTGTCTGGCTCGCTCTCTTATCTTGCTAGTTCTCATATCTGGCTCGCTCGCTTGCTCTCTTGTCTGGTTCGCTCTCTTATCTGGCTCGCTTGCTCTCATATCTTGCTCGCTCGCTTGCTCTCATATCTTGCTCGCTCGCTTGCTCTCATGTCTGGCTCGATCGCTCTCATATTTGGCTCGCTCGCTTGCTCTCATGGTTGGCTCGCTTGCTCTCATATATGGCTCGCTCGCTTGCTCTCATGTCTGGCTCGCTTGCTCTCACACCTGGCTCGCTCGCTTGCTCTCATGTCTGGCTCGCTCGCTCTCATATCTGGCTCGCTCGCATATCTGGCTCGCTCACTTGCTCTCTTGTCTGGCTCACTCTCTTATCTGGCTCGCTCGCTCGCATATCTGGCTCCCTCGCTCTCATATCTGGCTCGCTCGCTTGCTCTCATATCTGGCTCGCTCGTTTGCTCTCTTGTCTGGCTCGCTCTCTTATCTCGCTCGCTCTCATATCTGGCTCGCTCGCTTGCTCTCATATCTGGCTCGCTCGCTTGCTCTCATATCTGGCTCGCTCACTTGCTCTCTTGTCTGGCTCGCTCTCTTATCTGGCTCGCTCGCATAACTGGCTCGCTCGATCTCATATCTTTCTCGCTGGCTTGCACTCATGTCTGGCTCACTCGCTCTCATATCTGGCTCGCTCGCTTGCTCTCATGTCTGGCTCGCTCGCTCTCATATCTTGCTCGCTCGCTTGCTTTCATGTCTGGCTCGCTCGCTCTCATATCTGGCTCGCTCGCTTGCTCTCATATCTGGCTCGCTCGCTTGCTCTCTTGTCTGGCTCGCTCTCTTATCTCGCTCGCTCTCATATCTGGCTCGCTCGCTTGCTCTCATATCTGGCTCGCTCGCTTGCTCTCATATCTGGCTCGCTCACTTGCTCTCTTGTCTGGCTCGCTCTCTTATCTGACTTGCTCGCATATCTGGCTCGCTCGATCTCATATCTTGCTCGCTCGCTTGCTCTCATGTCTGGCTCACTCGCACTCATATCTGGCTCGCTTGCTCTCATGTCTGGCTCGCTCTCATATCTTGCTCGCTCGCTTGCTCTCATGTCTGGCTCGCTCGCTCTCATATCTGGCTCGCTCGCTTGCTCTCATGTCTGGCTCGCTCACTCTCATATCTGGCTCGCTCGCTTGCTCTCATGTCTGGCTCCCTCGCTCTCATATCTGGCTCGCTCGCTTGCTCTCATGTCTGTCTCGCTCGCTCTCATATCTGGCTCGCCCGCTTCCTCTCATGTCTGGCTCGCTCGCTGTCATATCTGGCTCGCTCGCTTTCTCTCATGTCTGGCTCGCTCGCTCTCATATCTGGCTCGCTCGCTTGCTCTCTTGTCTGATTCGCTATCTTATCTGGCTCGCTTGCTCTCATATCTGGCTCGCTCGCTTGCTCTCATATCTGGCTCGCTCGCTTGCTCTCTTGTCTGGCTCGCTCTCTTATCTCGCTCGCTCTCATATCTGGCTCGCTCGCTTGCTCTTATATCTGGCTCGCTCGCTTGCTCTCATATCTGGCTCGCTCGCTCTCATATCTGGCTCGCTTGCTCTCATGTCTGTCTCGCTCTCTTATCTGACTTGCTCGCATATCTGGCTCGCTCGATCTCATATCTTGCTCGCTCGCTTGCTCTCATGTCTGGCTCACTCGCTCTCATATCTGGCTCGCTTGCTCTCATGTCTGGCTCGCTCGCTCTCATATCTTGCTCGCTCGCTTGCTCTCATGTCTGGCTCGATCGCTCTCATATATGGCTTGCTCGCTTGTTCTCATGTCTGGCTCGCTTGCTCTCATATATGGCTCGCTCGCTTGCTCTCATGTCTGGCTCGCTTGCTCTCACACCTGGCTCGCTCGCTTGCTCTCATGTCTGGCTCGCTCGCTCTCATATCTGGCTCGCTCACTTGCTCTCTTGTCTGGCTCACTCTCTTATCTGGCTCGCTCGCTTGCTCTCATATCTGGCTCGCTCGCTTGCTCTCTTGTCTGGCTCGCTCTCTTATCTCGCTCGCTCTCATATCTGGCTCGCTCGCTTGCTCTCATTTTTGGCTCGCTCGCTTGCTCTCATATCTGGCTCGCTCACTTCCTCTCTTGTCTGGCTCGCTCTCTTATCTGGCTCGCTCGCATAACTGGCTCGCTCGATCTCATATCTTTCTCGCTGGCTTGCACTCATGTCTGGCTCACTCGCTCTCATATCTGGCTCGCTCGCTTGCTCTCATGTCTGGCTCGCTCGCTCTCATATCTTGCTCGCTTGCTTGCTCTCATGTCTGGCTCGCTCGCTCTCATATCTGGCTCGCTCGCTTGCTCTCATATCTGGCTTGCTCGCTTGCTCTCTTGTCTGGTTCGCTCTCTTATCTGGCTCGCTCGTTTGCATATCTGGCTCGCTCGCTTGCTCTCTTGTCTGGCTCACTCTCTTATCTGGCTCGCTCGCTCGCTCGCATATCTGGCTGCCACGCTCTCATATCTGGCTCGCTTGCTCTCTTGTCTGGCTCACTCTCTTATCTCGCTCGCTCTCATATCTGGCTCGCTCGCTTGCTCTCATATCTGGCTCGCTCACTTGCTCTCTTGTCTGGCTCGCTCTCTTATCTGACTTGCTCGCATATCTGGCTCGCTCGATCTCATATCTTGCTCGCTCGCTTGCTCTCATGTCTGGCTCACTCGCTCTCATATCTGGCTCGCTCGCTTGCTCTCATGTCTGGCTCGCTCGCTCTCATATCTTGCTCGCTCGCTTGCTCTCATGTCTGGCTCACTCGCTCTCATGTCTGGCTCCCTAGCTCTCATATCTGGCTCGCTCGCTTGCTCTCTTGTCTTGTTCGCTCTCTTATCTGGCTCGCTCTCATATCTTGCTCGCTCGCTTGCTCTCATGTCTGGCTTGCTCTCATATCTGGCTCGCTCGCTTGCTCTCATGTCTGGCTCACTCGCTCTCATATCTGGCTCGCTCGCTTGCTCTCATTTCTGGCTCGCTCGGTCTCATATCTGGCTCGCTCGCTTGCTCTCATGTCTGGCTCGCTTGCTCTCATATCTGGCTCGCTCGCTTGCTCTCATGTCTGGCTCGCTTGCTCTCATATATGGCTCGCTCGCTTGCTCTCATGTCTGGCTCGCTTGCTCGCACACCTGGCTCGCTCGCTTGCTCTCATGTCTGGCTCGCTCGCTCTCATATCTGGCTCGCTCGCTCGCATATCTGGCTCGCTCACTTGCTCTCTTGTCTGGCTCACTCTCTTATCTGGCTCGCTCGCATATCTAGCTCCCTCGCTCTCATATCTGGCTCGCTCGCTTGCTCTCATGTCTGGCTCGCTCGCTCTCATATCTGGCTCGCTCGCTTGCTCTCATATCTGGCTCGCTCGCTTGCTCTCTTGTCTGGCTCGCTCTCTTATCTCGCTCGCTCTCATATCTGGCTCGCTCGCTTGCTCTCATATCTGGCTCGCTCGCTTGCTCTCATATCAGGCTCGCTCACTTGCTCTCTTGTCTCGCTCGCTCTGTTATCTGACTTGCTCGCATATCTGGCACGCTCGATCTCATATCTTGCTCGCTCGCTTGCTCTCATGTCTGGCTCACTCGCTCTCATATCTGGCTCGCTCGCTTGCTCTCATGTCTGGCTCGCTCGCTCTCATATCTGGCTCGTTCGCTTGCTCTCTTTTCTGGTTCGCTCTCTTATCTGGCTCGCTCGCTTGCATATCTGGCTCGCTCGCTCTCATATCTGGCTCGCTCGCTTGCTCTCATGTCTGGCTTGCTCGCTCTCATATCTGGCTCGCTCGCTTGCTCTCTTGTCTGGATCGCTCTCTTATCTGGCTCGCTCTCATATCTTGCTCGCTCGCTTGCTCTCATGTCTGGCTCGCTCTCATATCTGGCTCGCTCGCTTGCTCTCATGTCTGGCTCGCTCTCATATCTGGCTCGCTCGCTTGCTCTCATGTCTGGCTCGCTCTCATATCTGGCTCGCTCGCTTGCTCTCATGTCTGGCTCACTCGCTCTCATATCTGGCTCGCTCGCTTGCTCTCATGGCTGGCTCGCTCGCTCTCATATCTGGCTCGCTCGCTTGCTCTCATGTCTGGCTCGATCGCTCTCATATCTGGCTCGCTCGCTTGCTCTCTTGTCTGGCTCACTCTCTAATCTGGCTTGCTCGCTCGCATATCTGGCTCGCTCGCTTGCTCTCTTGTCTGACTCGCTCTCTTATTTGGCTCGCTCGCTCGCATATCTGGCTCGCTCGCTTGCTCTCTTGTCTGACTCGCTCTCTTATCTGGCTCGCTCGCTCGCATATCTGGCTCGCTCGCTTGCTCTCATCTGGCTCGCTCGCTTGCTCTCATATCTGGCTCGCTCGCTTGCTCTCTTGTCTGGCTCACTCTCTTATCTTGCTCGCTCTCATATCTGGCTCGCTCGCTTGCTCTCATATCTGGCTCGCTCACTTGCTTTCTTGTCTGGCTCGCTCTCTTATCTGACTCGCTCGCATATCTGGTTCGCTCGATCTCATCTCTTGCTCGCTCGCTTGCTTTCATGTCTGGCTTGCTCGCTCTCATATCTGGCTCGCTCGCTTGCTCTCTTGTCTGGATCGCTCTATTATCTGGCTCGCTCTCATATCTTGCTCGCTCGCTTGCTCTCTTGTCTGGCTCACTCTCTTATCTTGCTCGCTCTCATATCTGGCTCGCTCGCTTGCTCTCATATCTGGCTCGCTCACTTGCTTTCTTGTCTGGCTCGCTCTCTTATCTGACTCGCTCGCATATCTGGTTCGCTCGATCTCATCTCTTGCTCGCTCGCTTGCTTTCATGTCTGGCTCGCTTGCTCTCATACCTGGCTTGCTCGCTTGCTCTCATGTCTGGCTCGCTCGCTCTCATATCTGGCTCGCTCGCTCGCATATCTGGCTCGCTTGCTCTCTTGTCTGGCTCGCTCTCTTATCTGGCTCGCTCGCTCCAATATCTGGCTCGCTCGCTTGCTCTCATCTGGCTCGCTCGCTTGCTCTCATATCTGGCTCGCTCGCTTGCTCTCTTGTCTGGCTCGCTCTCTTATCTCGCTCGCTCTCATATCTGGCTCGCTCGCTTGCTCTCATATTTGGCTCGCTCGTTTGCTCTCATATCTGGCTCGCTCACTTGCTCTCTTGTCTGGCTCGCTCTCTTATCTGGCTCGCTCTCATATCTGGCTCGCTCTCATGTATGGCTCGCTCTCATATTTGGCTTGCTCGCTTGCTCTCATGTCTGGCTCGCTCGCTCTCATATCTGGCTCGCTCGCTTGCTCTCATGTCTGGCTCGCTTGCTCTCATATCTGGCTCGCTCGCTTGCTCTCATGTCTGGCTCACTCGCTCTCATATCTGGCTCGCTCGCTTGCTCTCATGTCTGGCTCGCTCGCTCTCATATCTGGCTCGCTCGCTTGCTCTCATGTCTGGCTCGCTTGCTGTCATATCTGGCTCGCTCGATTGCTCTAATGTCTGGCTCGCTTGCTCTCATACCTGCCTTGCTCGCTTGCTCTCATGTCTGGCTCGCTCGCTCTCATATCTGGCTCGCTCGCTCGCATATCTGGCTCGCTCGCTTGCTCTCTTGTCTGGCTCACTCTCTTATCTGACTCGCTCGCTCGCATATCTGGCTCCCTCGCTCTCATATCTGGCTCGCTTGCTCTCATATCTGGCTCGCTCGCTTGCTCTCTTGTCTGGCTCGCTCTCTTATCTCGCTCGCTCTCATATCTGGCTCGCTCGCTTGCTCTCTTGTCTGGCTCGCTATCTTATCTGGCTCACTCGCATAACTGGCTCGCTCGATCTCATATCTTTCTCGCTGGCTTGCTCTCATGTCTGGCTCACTCGCTCTCATATCTGGCTCGCTTGCTCTCATGTCTGGCTCGCTCGCTCTCATATCTTGCTCGCTCGCTTGCTCTCATGTCTGGCTCGATCGCTCTCATATCTGGCTTGCTCGCTTGTTCTCATGTCTGGCTCGCTTGCTCTCATATATGGCTCGCTCGCTTGCTCTCATGTCTGGCTCGCTTGCTCTCACACCTGGCTCGCTCGCTTGCTCTCATGTCTGGCTCGCTCGCTCTCATATCTGGCTCGCTCACTTGCTCTCTTGTCTGGCTCACTCTCTTATCTGGCTCGCTCGCTTGCTCTCATATCTGGCTCGCTCGCTTGCTCTCTTGTCTGGCTCGCTCTCTTATCTTCTCTCGCTCGCTCTCATATCTGGCTCGCTCGCTTGCTCTCATTTTTGGCTCGCTCGCTTGCTCTCATATCTGGCTCGCTCACTTCCTCTCTTGTCTGGCTCGCTCTCTTATCTGGCTCGCTCGCATAACTGGCTCGCTCGATCTCATATCTTTCTCGCTGGCTTGCACTCATGTCTGGCTCACTCGCTCTCATATCTGGCTCGCTCGCTTGCTCTCATGTCTGGCTCGCTCGCTCTCATATCTTGCTCGCTTGCTTGCTCTCATGTCTGGCTCGCTCGCTCTCATATCTGGCTCGCTCGCTTGCTCTCATATCTGGCTTGCTCGCTTGCTCTCTTGTCTGGTTCGCTCTCTTATCTGGCTCGCTCGTTTGCATATCTGGCTCGCTCGCTTGCTCTCTTGTCTGGCTCACTCTCTTATCTGGCTCGCTCGCTCGCTCGCATATCTGGCTGCCACGCTCTCATATCTGGCTCGCTTGCTCTCTTGTCTGGCTCGCTCTCTTATCTCGCTCGCTCTCATATCTGGCTCGCTCGCTTGCTCTCATATCTGGCTCGCTCACTTGCTCTCTTGTCTGGCTCGCTCTCTTATCTGACTTGCTCGCATATCTGGCTCGCTCGATCTCATATCTTGCTCGCTCGCTTGCTCTCATGTCTGGCTCACTCGCTCTCATATCTGGCTCGCTCGCTTGCTCTCATGTCTGGCTCGCTCGCTCTCATATCTTGCTCGCTCGCTTGCTCTCATGTCTGGCTCACTCGCTCTCATGTCTGGCTCCCTAGCTCTCATATCTGGCTCGCTCGCTTGCTCTCTTGTCTTGTTCGCTCTCTTATCTGGCTCGCTCTCATATCTTGCTCGCTCGCTTGCTCTCATGTCTGGCTTGCTCTCATATCTGGCTCGCTCGCTTGCTCTCATGTCTGGCTCACTCGCTCTCATATCTGGCTCGCTCGCTTGCTCTCATTTCTGGCTCGCTCGGTCTCATATCTGGCTCGCTCGCTTGCTCTCATGTCTGGCTCGCTTGCTCTCATATCTGGCTCGCTCGCTTGCTCTCATGTCTGGCTCGCTTGCTCTCATATATGGCTCGCTCGCTTGCTCTCATGTCTGGCTCGCTTGCTCGCACACCTGGCTCGCTCGCTTGCTCTCATGTCTGGCTCGCTCGCTCTCATATCTGGCTCGCTCGCTCGCATATCTGGCTCGCTCACTTGCTCTCTTGTCTGGCTCACTCTCTTATCTGGCTCGCTCGCATATCTAGCTCCCTCGCTCTCATATCTGGCTCGCTCGCTTGCTCTCATGTCTGGCTCGCTCGCTCTCATATCTGGCTCGCTCGCTTGCTCTCATATCTGGCTCGCTCGCTTGCTCTCTTGTCTGGCTCGCTCTCTTATCTCGCTCGCTCTCATATCTGGCTCGCTCGCTTGCTCTCATATCTGGCTCGCTCGCTTGCTCTCATATCAGGCTCGCTCACTTGCTCTCTTGTCTCGCTCGCTCTGTTATCTGACTTGCTCGCATATCTGGCACGCTCGATCTCATATCTTGCTCGCTCGCTTGCTCTCATGTCTGGCTCACTCGCTCTCATATCTGGCTCGCTCGCTTGCTCTCATGTCTGGCTCGCTCGCTCTCATATCTGGCTCGTTCGCTTGCTCTCTTGTCTGGTTCGCTCTCTTATCTGGCTCGCTCGCTTGCATATCTGGCTCGCTCGCTCTCATATCTGGCTCGCTCGCTTGCTCTCATGTCTGGCTTGCTCGCTCTCATATCTGGCTCGCTCGCTTGCTCTCTTGTCTGGATCGCTCTCTTATCTGGCTCGCTCTCATATCTTGCTCGCTCGCTTGCTCTCATGTCTGGCTCGCTCTCATATCTGGCTCGCTCGCTTGCTCTCATGTCTGGCTCGCTCTCATATCTGGCTCGCTTGCTTGCTCTCATGTCTGGCTCACTCGCTCTCATATCTGGCTCGCTTGCTCTCATGTCTGGCTCGCTCGCTCTCATATCTTGCTCGCTAGCTTGCTCTCATGTCTGGCTCGCTCGCTCTCATATCTGGCTCGCTCGCTTGCTCTCATGTCTGGCTCGCTCACTTTCACATCTGGCTCGCTCGCTTGCTCTCATGTCTGGCTCCCTCGCTCTCATATCTGGCTCGCTCGCTTGCTCTCTTGTCTGGTTCGCTCTCTTATCTGGCTCGCTCTCATATCTTGCTCGCTCGCTTGCTCTCATGTCTGGCTCGCTCTCATATCTGGCTCGCTTGCTTGCTCTCATGTCTGGCTCACTCTCTCTCATATCTGGCTCGCTCGCTTGCTCTCATGTCTGGCTCGCTCTCATATCTGGCTCGCTCGCTTGCTCTCATGTCTGGCTCGCTCGCTCTCATGTCTGGCTCCCTCGCTCTCATATCTGGCTCGCTCGCTTGCTCTCTTGTCTTGTTCGCTCTCTTATCTGGCTCGCTCTCATATCTTGCTCGCTCGCTTGCTCTCATGTCTGGCTCGCTCTCATATCTGGCTCGCTTGCTTGCTCTCATGTCTGGCTCGCTCTCATATCTGGCTCGCTCGCTTGCTCTCATGTCTGGCTCGCTTGCTCTCATATCTGGCTCGCTCGCTTGCTCTCATATCTGGCTCGCTCGCTTGCTCTCTTGTCTGGTTCGCTCTCTTATCTGGCTCGCTCGTTTGCATATCTGGCTCGCTCGCTTGCTCTCTTGTCTGGCTCACTCTCTTATCTGGCTCGCTCGCTCGCATATCTGGCTCCCTCGCTCTCATATCTGGCTCGCTTGCTCTCTTGTCTGGCTCGCTCTCTTATCTCGCTCGCTCTCATATCTGGCTCGCTCGCTTGCTCTCATATCTGGCTCGCTCACTTGCTCTCTTGTCTGGCTCGCTCTCTTATCTGACTTGCTCGCATATCTGGCTCGCTCGATCTCATATCTTGCTCGCTCGCTTGCTCTCATGTCTGGCTCACTCGCTCTCATATCTGGCTCGCTCGCTTGCTCTCATGTCTGGCTCGCTCGCTCTCATATCTTGCTCGCTCGCTTGCTCTCATGTCTGGCTCCCTCGCTCTCATATCTGGCTCGCTCGCTTGCTCTCTTGTCTTGTTCGCTCTCTTATCTGGCTCGCTCTCATATCTTGCTCGCTCGCTTGCTCTCATGTCTGGTTCGCTCGATCTCATATCTTTCTTGCTGGCTTGCTATCATGTCTGGCTCACTCGCTCTCATATCTGGCTCGCTCGCTTGCTCTCATGTCTGGCTCGCTCGCTCTCATATCTTGCTTGCTCGCATGCTCTCATGTCTGTCTCGCTCGCTCTCATATCTGGCTCGCTCGCTTGCTCTCATGTCTGGCTCGCTCGCTCTCATATCTGGCTCGCTCGCTTGCTCTCATGTCTGGCTCGCTCGCTCTCATATCTGGCTCGCTCGCTTGCTCTCTTGTCTGGTTCGCTCTCTTATCTGGCTCGCTCGCTTGCATATCTGGCTCGCTCACTCTCATATCTGGCTCGCTCGCTTGCTCTCATGTCTGGCTTGCTCGCTCTCATATCTGGCTCGCTCGCTTGCTCTCTTGTCTGGATCGCTCTCTTATCTGGCTCGCTCTCATATCTTGCTCGCTCGCTTGCTCTCATGTCTGGCTCGCTCTCATATCTGGCTCGCTCGCTTGCTCTCATGTCTGGCTCGCTCTCATATCTGGCTCGCTTGCTTGCTCTCATGTCTGGCTCGCTTGCTCTCATAC